>NW_027262582.1:0-26871 GCF_902827115.2 Pseudochaenichthys georgianus | reverse complement strand
GCCATCTATCCATCCATCTATCCATCCGATCCCTCCATCCATCCACCATCCATCATCCCTCCATCCATCCATCCATCTATCCATCCATCCCTCCCTCCATCCATCATCCATCCCTCCATCCATCCATCCATCCCTCCTCCATCCATCTATCATCCATCCCTCCATCCATCCATCCCTCCATCCATCTATCCATCCATCCTCCATCATCCATCCATCTATCCATCCATCCATCCATCCATCCCTCTATCCATCCATCCCTCCATCCATCCATCCCTCTCATCCATCTATCCATCCATCCCTCCATCCATCCATCATCTATCCATCCATCCATCCATCCATCCATCTATCCATCCATCTATCCATCCATCCATCTTCTCCGCTTCTCCGTGGTCGGGTCTCGGGGTATCAGTTCCAGCAGAAACGTTCCTTTCCCCTCATCAACCAGCTCTGACTGGGGGGTCCCAAGGCGCTCCCAGGCCAGAAGAGATATGATCCCTCCACCTGGTCCTAGGTCTACCCCTCGGTCTCCTCCCAGCTGGACGTGCCTGGAACACCTCCCTAGGGAGGCGCCCAGGTGGCATCCTAACTAGGTGCCCGAACCACCGTCCTTTCGACGCGAAGGAGGAGCGGCTCAACTCCGAGTCCCTCCCTGATGACCGAACTTCTCACCTTATCCCTAAGGGAGACGCCAGCCACCCGGCGGAGGAAACCCATCTCGACCGCTTGTGTCCGCGATCTCGTTCGCAAAAGTGTGTGTGAAGTTTATATTTGCACGAGTGCTGAATCGATGCTTACAATCTAAACCAGGGGTGTCAAACTCAATTTCATCGCGGGCCACATCAGCATTATGGTTGCACTCAAAGGGCCGGTTGTATCTTTAAGACGATATAAAAATACATATACAAATATTTAATATATATAAAATAATGTTGTATATGACATCATTGCCTCTGCATTGGATTATTATTGAATAGGGTAATAACTTCATAATTAACTCGGTCTGAAAGCAGAAGTCTAGGGCAAATAATTTATAATTGCTGTCTCTTCAGTGAGAACGTCACAACATGATTTAAAAAGAAAAGCCAAATTCTGGAAAAACCAAAAGTGAAATTTTGGAGGAAAAAAAAGTAACATTTTGGAAAAAAATAACATTTAAAAGAAAATCTACTTCTGAGAAAAAGACAAATTCTAAGAAAAACGGCATATTTTGAATAAAATCAAATTTCAGATGCATTGTGGGACATGTAGTTTATGGGCAACGTGCTTCTGTAAAGTAGCATGTAACCTTATAATAAACATATTATATTCTTTGCAAGCTCTTGTGGGGCCACAGAAAATGAAGTCGTGGGCCGGATTTGGACCCCGGGCCTTGAGTTTGACATCCCTGATCTAAACAGAGAGAATTTTGGAAAAGTAGGTCTCCCGAATCTGCAATATGAATCCAAAAGGGCCTTGGAGTGGCAGCGTATTTAAACATGCACATTTAACACACTAAATGGCAGCCTTTTAAATAAATAAATGACTAATTTAATCCATGAATTAGTCAAGAATCTAAACCCACGCCGTCTTAACGAAGGGGGTCAGAATCCCAGTTGTTCCAAGGCTTCAGAGTCAGCCTCCTTTAGAGTCTTAATGTTGGCCGTCATGTGTGGCTTCTGTGTTTCTCTGCGGCTTCGAGAGGAAGTCATTTTGTGACCAACAATCTGATTTAGTTTAAGCTGGATTGATGCTTGACGGAGAAGTCAACAAATACAAATCGTAAAACGTTGTCCTTATCGGCTGAGGAAGGATGCTCAAGCTTGAAGCCTTTTACAATCAGAAAAGGTCCCAGTCGAAGCCCTTTTGTGTTCTTTTTAAACTTTGGCGCTAATTCAGTATATTTGTCACTTTTCTGCATCTTCAAGCGCATTTCTTCCCACTTTTTAGATTCTCTGCTTCCCTGGGTGCAAAGAGGTCCGATCGAAACCCTAAAATAACAGAAATGTAGGGTATCGGTTTACAAAAACCCAATCGAGGGGACCCCCTGGCAGATGGTACCATAGTGGGGGAGGGGTATTTGGGGTGTGACAAATAGAGCGCCTACCAGTACGTGGAGATGAGGAGAACTTCTATCCCAAACTTGGGTCTAGATTCAGTTTCCAGCTTGATTAGCAAATACTTTTCTACACAAACCGCTCCAAACGTGTGTTGGTATGACTTTTGACTTGTTTTTCACACCAAATGATACCTAACTCGAGGGTAGCGAGAGTTTAACATAAGTGTATAAAACCTGTGAGATTCTGTTATTCTTTAGACAGAAACATATACTCTTGGCGGACTTGACGCACTTGGCTATTATACTGTTGTACAACTATCTTGTGTGCAGTGAGATTAAGTACCTTGGTCATTATATCTCTGATGATCTCACAGATGACAAAGACATCCATAGACAGCGCTGCAAACTGTAAGCCCAGGCAAACATATTCATGCGGACATTTCACAAGTGCTCTGTAGATGTCAAGGTATCACTTTTTAAAGGGGAAAGGAAACACCAATTACAGTTATAATATTCCGGTAGTTTATTCATTTTACAATGGATATTGATCGTAATATTTATTGTATATGATATTACTCGCCAAAAGAAAATTAATTATCCGCTGGCTGGGTGGGGAATTCCGGGACCAGGCCGCCGCCATTAGGGGAGTCCCACATGGTGACGTCACTGGCTGTGTTTTCGCTCCACCGGAAGTCAACACAACGTAGCAGATATGGCAGCGATGGAGGAATTTTGCAATGAGATCGACGTTTTGAACGATGAATTTGACTATTCGTCGGGAGATGACATTGATGTGGAAGCATCTACAGTTACCAGGCATCCCATGGCCTATGCTTATGAACCGATTCGGTCGAATAGAGTGGCATACGATCCGGAATAAAAAAATAAAAAAAACACAATGCTAACAGTGAGCCTCTGAATTAGCCCCGAGCGAAAATGCTAACCTATTACTGCACCGATAGCTCCCTTATTACTTATCCTAGCCGCACATCCAACACATCGTTTATGATCGCAAGGAGACACAGAATCTAACGGTGCCCACCTCAACACTGGAAGATACAAACTCGCGAGGTTATCCACAAAAACGTACATCAAAACAAGTGGCGCTAGGTAGCCTACTAACATACGCCAGGCTAACGGCTTACCTTCCTCATTGTCTGGTCTAAACTGGTCTTCAATGGCATTACAACGATAACAACGATGATGTAGTTAATCCATAGGTTAATATCCAATGGGGCTGTGTCCCCTTTGAAATGTTCTGATAATCTATAAGCAATACAACTGCAATTCCGTTATCTGCTGTCCGCTCTGTGCTCCGTGCGCTCTGGGTCCTGCAATACCATCCATCAATAGCAATACTAGCCTTTTTAGGGCTGTTTTCGACAGATGAGCGTGTGTATGCCAGTGTAATTAGTTGAGCTATAGAACACCCCCAATTCTCTATTGTGCGTCATAATAATAGCTACCATTTAGTTTGGACGCGATTGCGTTAATTAATAAGGTCACACTGTGTCAGTAAATACATGTGTGAGCTAGTAATCTGGTAGTGCTGCAATATGTACCTCTCTCTCGGCAGCTGAAGCAACTCGTTTGGTGGCTCGAACTTCACGTTTGTTGACACTGTCATTGTCTTGCGCGGCCGACGTGCTGGGACGGTCGGTGTTCCCGACTGCATACGTTGAGAAATCGAATATTGTGGGAACAGATCCTGGCTTCCAATCCAATGTTTTGTATTGAACCAGGCATCCAGACTGGACTTTGAGCAGCTTCTCATCCTTTAGTGGCAGCCTATGGAAATGTACTTCTTCCTTCTTTGTATAAAATCCATTTGTGCAGCCTGGGGCAATACAATAAACTCCTGACGACGACCGTTTTCTTGTAATGTAAACTACTGGTGCATTGCACGCCATGTTGTTTGTTATTGAGCTTTGGCCCAGGAAGCCGTACCCAATCAGTGACGTCACTGGAAAAGTCCCGGAGCAATGGAAGCGCCCATGGTCATTAGGCACGTATTTCAAAAAGTAAATTCGCGTATCTCGATCGTTTACATTGGAAATAGACTAGATAAATACATTTCCTAATGGTAATATTGTCGCATGGAAAGCAGTTTGAAAAGTGTTTCCATTTCCCTTTAAAGCTTTCTGTTGTACACGGCTCACCTGCGGAGTACCTACAAGTCTAGAAGCATGCAAAAATTAAAAGTTGCATACAACGATGCTTTCCGGTTGCTGCTGAGGGTCCCGAGATGGCACAGTGCCAGCCAGCTGCTTGTTAACTTGGGGGTACCTGCCTGTCAAGCACTTTTAAGAAAGTTAATGTACAGATTCATGTGTCGCCTAGAAGACTCGGTTCTCTTCCATGATTTGGAGACATTGGCGCAACAGCCTCTACAGACGGTGAGCACGTGTGGCTCGCTGTGATTGGACTGATTTTATGTTTTTATCTGTTTTGTGTTTAGCTTTTTATCTTATTTATTGATGAGTGTTTTGTCTTTTTGTGATATGGACCTTGAGTCTGAAATAAAGATTGGATGTATAATAATTCGGTAACACTTTATATTAACGTACACAAATGCAGTTGTTAATTAACATGCTTATTAGCAGTATATTGGCTCTTTATCAGTCCATATATAAAACACGTATTAATGCCGTATTCTACATGACCGTATTCTACAAGTACTCGGCCATTAGTTTCCTCAACAACCCTCTAATTAGGGCTGATGTATTGCAAGTAAGGAAGTTGTTGTATGAGTTGTGGTCTTAATATGCTCTGCTCCATATGGGCCGAGTACTTGTATAATATGGTCATGTAGAATTAGGCATTCATAAATGTTTTATATATTGACTGATAAAGAGCCAATATACTGCTAATAAGCACGTTAATTAACAACTAGTTGATTGTGTACCTTTTTAATATAAAGTGTTACCAGTAATTCCTTCACTCAGCAGCGCGTCTGTGTTTCCATTTGTTATATCTGTGGTTAGGTCTTGAGTGAAACGTTTTGGATTCCCTGACAGGTTCAGCATCCACACGATGATTTATTGAACTTGTAAAGATATATCCCCAATGTGCAAAATAGTTCTGTTTTCTAACGACGGTAATAAGAGTTTTATCTGTCAATGTAATGAGTATTCTCTGCCCCTGGGCTCGCTGCTATCATTTAAAAGTGAAATTGCCTGTCTCAGGAAAATAACACTTGACATTTGGTTTTAAAGTTCTAAGCACCGAAAACGACGCCAGGAAGAAGGCGCTTATTTCTTTTTGGGCGAGTGAAATGTCACGAGGAATACACTCAAAGACAAACAGGATGTGATAAAGTAATATTAATAATACTACTACTACTACTACGACTACTACGACTACTACTACTACTACTACTACTACTACTACTACTACTGCTACTACTACTATTATTACTACTACTACCACTACTACTACTACTACTACTATTATTACTACTACTACCACTACTACTACTACTACTACTACTATTATTACTACTACTACCACTACTACTACGACTACTACGACTACTACGACTACTACTACGACTACTACTACTACTACTACTACTACTATTATTACTACTACTACCACTACTACTACGACTACTACGACTACTACGACTACTACTACGACTACTACTACTACTACTACTATTATTACTACTACTACCACTACTACTACGACTACTACGACTACTACGACTACTACTACGACTACTACTACTACTACTACTACTATTATTACTAATACTACTACTACTACTACTACCACTACTATTACTACTACTACTACTACTACTACTACTACTACTACTACTACTACTACTATTACCCCAGTAGCCATGGTCCCGTCTCCATTTTCGGCTCCAGTCCTGGCGGCTTACCGACCGTCTCAAGTCTCCTCTCGAGTCCTCTTGTCAAGGTGCTTTTCAAGTTCCCTCTCGAGTCCTCTTGTCAAGGTCCTTTTCAAGTTCCCTCTCGAGTTCCCTTTCAAGTCATCTCTTTAGAGCCCTCTCAAGTCACCCCTCAAGTCTCCTCTCAAGTCTCCTCTCAAGTCTTCTCTCGAGTCCTCTTGTCAAGGTCCTTTTCAAGTTCCCTCTCGAGTTCCCTTTCAAGTCATCTCTCAAGAGCCCTCTCAAGTCACCTCTCTAGTCACCTCTCAAGTCTCCTCTCAAGTCACCTCTCAAGTCACCTCTCGAGTTCCCTCTCAAGTTCCTTCTCAAGTCTCCTCTCGAGTCCCCTGTCAAGTTCCCTCTCCAGTCCCCTCTCAAGTTCCCTTTCAAGTCATCTCTCAAGAGCCCTCTCAAGTCACCTCTCTAGTCACCTCTCAAGTCTCCTCTCAAGTCACCTCTCGAGTTCCCTCTCAAGTTCCTTCTCAAGTCTCCTCTCGAGTCCCCTGTCAAGTTCCCTCTCGAGTCCCCTCTCAAGTTCCCTTTCAAGTCATCTCTCAAGAGCCCTCTCAAGTCACCTCTCTAGTCACCTCTCAAGTCTCCTCTCAAGTCACCTCTCAAGTCACCTCTCGAGTTCCCTCTCAAGTTCCCTCTCGAGTCTCTTCTCGAGTCCTCAGTCAAGTTCCTTCTCAAATCTCCTCTCGAGTCCCCTGTCAAGTTCCCTCTCCAGTCCCCTCTCAAGTTCCCTTTCAAGTCATCTCTCAAGAGCCCTCTCAAGTCACCTCTCTAGTCACCTCTCAAGTCTCCTCTCAAGTCACCTCTCAAGTCACCTCTCGAGTTCCCTCTCAAGTTCCCTCTCGAGTCTCTTCTCGAGTCCTCTGTCAAGTTCCTTCTCAAATCTCCTCTCGAGTCCCCTGTCAAGTTCCCTCTCCAGTCCCCTCTCAAGTTCCCTCTCCAGTCCCCTCTCAAGTTCCCTTTCAAGTCATCTCTCAAGAGCCCTCTCAAGTCACCTCTCTAGTCATCTCTCAAGTCTCCTCTCAAGTCACCTCTCGAGTTCCCTCTCAAGTTCCTTCTCAAATCTCCTCTCGAGTCACCTGTCAAGTTCCCTCTCCAGTCCCCTCTCAAGTTCCCTTTCAAGTCATCTCTCAAGAGCCCTCTTAAGTCACCTCTCTAGTCACCTCTCAAGTCTCCTCTCAAGTCACCTCTCAAGTCACCTCTCGAGTTCCCTCTCAAGTTCCCTCTCGAGTCTCTTCTCGAGTCCTCTGTCAAGTTCCTTCTCAAATCTCCTCTCGAGTCCCCTGTCAAGTTCCCTCTCCAGTCCCCTCTCAAGTTCCCTTTCAAGTCATCTCTCATGAGCCCTCTCAAGTCACCTCTCTAGTCACCTCTCAAGTCTCCTCTCAAGTCACCTCTCAAGTCACCTCTCGAGTTCCCTCTCAAGTTCCCTCTCGAGTCTCCTCTCGAGTCCTCTGTCAAGTTCCTTCTCAAGTCTCCTCTCGAGTCCCCTGTCAAGTTCCCTCTCCAGTCCGCTCTCAAGTCTCCTCTCCAGTCCCCTCTCAAGTTCCCTCTCCAGTCCCCTCTCAAGTTCCCTTTCAAGTCATCTCTCAAGAGCCCTCTCAAGTCATCAAGTCAGGTCTATGCTCCTTTATGTTCTTAAATGTACGTGAGCGTTTTTCCTTTTCTTCTCATTGTCTCTCAGCTTGAGATTTGATAGCGACCATTTTTTGTTGTTCATTTTTGCTATAACTTGGAAAAATAAAGTATCTTACCAACACTTGACCTCTGTCTCCCGGGTCGTGCACTTGGGTCCTACCTCCTAAGTGCCTGAGTTCTTAACAGTTACTATTGCTAATAATAATAATACATTTCATTTATATAGCGCACTTTAAAACCCACGTCATCTCACGGTGCTTCTCGAAGCTAAAAGCAGAACATAATAAAACCGATGCAATACCAAGTGATCGAAGGCATATTGAATAAAACATGCTAATATAAAAAAAAGCATAAAAGGTTAGAATAACAAATACCATTTTAAAGTGCTTGTCAGGTGCGTCTGTAGTCCGGTGTGTTTCTAATCTTTCCCTCCGTGGTAAACGATTAAATAAATAAACCTTCTCCCGATGACATTTCGCCGTGCGGGAAAAACCAATCAGACGTTTTGATATCAAATGAACTATTGAACACTTCTTGACAGTTTCTCCTGTCAGTTTCCTGTATGATTAAACGGTCGACCTCCCAGATCAATATCCCATGATGCATCACATTAAGGCTTTATGTCTTCGGAGGGAAAGAGCCATGACACGGGCACGATGTAATACAGGGCTCGTGTAACAGTTGTAAATATGCAGTGGATGTGTTCCGCGTGAGAGGAGGCCGCGTGAGGGGGAACCGATGGAACCCGTGAGGACCCCTACACCGCTTCTCTGCCCGTTGACTTTGAATGGGGATGACGTCACTTTGCCTCGCTTTTCGCCGAACTGCATTGTGGGGGAGCGAAGCGAAGATTTCCAGGATTTCCAGGATTCAAAAGTTGAGCAATGTTCAACTTTTGAAGCTGAGCTGGAAGCGCCAGCCAATCAAACACGTTTATGCAAATCTGACAGTAGAAGCGCTAACCAATCAAACCGCGTGTACGCAGGGAGAACCAGACCGCAGTTCATTTCCTCATATTCCAAACGAGAAGTTACGGTAGCAAATCACCCGGTTCTTTACGACCAGAACTATTACCGGGATACAAACCGGAGGAACCAGCATGGAGGGAGGAGGCAGAGACAGTGGGGGAAACTGGTAGGGTTTCGCCTGTTTGGGGAGTTTATATATATATATATCGCTCGCATAAAATCCCGGGGTTTTTGCTTTGTATGTCGGGGGCGGGACATTCATGTGATTGGTTGTTGGTCGCGTTGCTCGCAAAAAATCCCCAAGCTGTCAGACACGCCCAGCTCCGAGATCTTCAAGATTTTGGATAAAAGCGTCTAACAAGTAACATGTAATGTAACTCGCTACATTTCAAAAGCTTGTTTTGTGTAATAATTATAGCATGTCCTTTATTACATTTAACCTGTTGTGGAAACATTTCTTGATCAAATTGATATGAAACACATCGGGACAGTAACCTTAACATGTTGGAGGAGGGGTACGGGTACCCCAATCTGCACCATCTGTGACAGATCCCATGACCCCATTCACCAAACCATCGACCAATCAGAAGCCCCGATCCAGAGTCAGTGTTCCACTTCATAACATGTCATAATGATAAGTCGCCAGGAAATGGTCGCGATGCTCATTTCAAACTAATGTGATTCTGTTGACTCTCAGGAGGAAAGGCTTCACGAAAGCATCGCAATCAAAGGGACGTGTTGTAATTAAAGCTTAACCGGGCTTATATATCAGTTATATTAACGCCCCCCCCCCCGTCTGAGTTTTTTTACTGCACATATTTTATTCCTTTCAATTTCAATGTAAATACTGCTTTATTCATTTTTTATTTTACTATATTTTTTATTATTATTTTTTTAATGTTATTCTAGTTTTCTTAAAATATTTCTCTATCTGTGTTTTTTAAACTTTTATGTATGCACCACGACACCGGGGTTGCGTTCCGATAATCCAAAAATCAGCTCCTAAATTCTAACCCTATCTCCTATTCCTTGACCTCTGAGTGAAAGGTCACGGGGTTAAGGGATAGTGGATAGGAGAATTCAAAAGGACTTAGGAGAAGAGACTGAGGTATTTTAGAGAATCGACTGCACTTTCACTATCTGACGTGTTTATGATGCGCCAGCGGACGTCCTGAATGTGCGTCTGCTGCTGTGGGGAAACCATGGAAACCACAGTTTCCTATACAGCGGACTACAACATGGATGCTCAATAAGAACGAGGGACTCATCTAGAGACTCTGCTCCGTGCTCTGAAGCTGCTGCTTTGCTTTATGAACGAGGACAACAGAGAAACATATTCTTCAGGACCAAAGTTGGAATTGAAATAAAAAAGGAAAGTGAAACTTCTGCTCGTCTCCCTCTCCCTCCGGTCCACGTTAATACCAATGATCCCAATACGACGTATGATTGTATGAACTAAAGATCTTAAAATCAATACAGATGTATTTATTATAAACGTTAGTCCTTAACATCTATCACTGTGTATATCACCATTCAGACATCTTTTAAAAGTTGAACAAACCCCACACAGCTCAGTAAAGACTGAAATGTTGACTTTATTTGATCATTTCAGTGAAAACTAACGTTCATATTTCTCTCTTTATTATAATACTGATGAACGTTCAGAACAAAGCACTTTGGCAACTTACCACCTACGTTTTAAAATGCGTAATAAGCACCGTAACTTTCATGATATCATTTCTCGGTCATAATCGGTTGTTTCCGTGAACGGCCGACTGTTGAGTGACGGCAAATGCTGCGGCTGCAATGCATTGTGGGGCAGCATTTTCTCCTTTCCTTTCGTCAAGGAAGGTCCAGTGGTTCCTAAGCTAAAGGAGGTTATCAAGGAAGCTTGAAACCTCCTTTCCTTTCATTTGGAGAATTGGAACGGCACGTATCATGGCTGCCACCGAGGGACTTCCGGGTCATTTCACTCCGTTAGGAAGGTTCCTCAGCTAAACGGACTATTGGAACGCACCCCAAGTCAAATTCCTCGTACATGTCAACCTCCTGGAAATAAACCTCTGATTCTGATTTAGAACATTTTCTAAAATAATTACTTTATTGCTATCTAGCCTCAATACCACAATCTTTCAAATCCCTTGCATTTCCCAAATCCCCTCTGCTCCTACATGAGTCCTCTCTAATACAGATTGAGAGCACAAACTGTACACAGCGTATTTTTAGATTGAGATGTAATGTATAGTCCTGTACGACCGAGGATTTTCTCAATCCCTGTTTTTGTACAGAACTGCATATCGCCGTAATATAGGCTAACACTTCGGACCCGTGGTGGATAACGCGAACATACAGAGATGTAGATTGAGCCGAGCCCCCTGGGGTCAGAGGATGTTCACAAACAACAAGGTCCTCATCGTAATGTGATGATGAGGATTAGAATAAAAGGTTTGACGGGATCATGCGGTCAAAACCAATTGACTCTAAATCTGCCCGTGCATATCTTCTGTCCGCGCGTCGGTGTGTATCTGCATATGTTTCGGGCCCTTTAGTGATTCAGGAGCATATGTTGAAGAGATCAATCAATTACATTTTGTATCGACCGCCTGCGTGCACACACTCTTCTAGTCAATATCACGGCGTATGACTCAGGGAAATGATTTATTTAGGTGTGGCAGACGCTCCACGATGCTCCGGTCTGCCCTCAGTCATACGATTAGTCACATCGGACACCTCTCGTAATTCTGCATGTATGTGATTTGAGTGGAGGGCAGCATGTGTCGCTCAAGAAGTGTGTGTGTGTGTGTGTGTGTGTGTGTGTGTGTGTGTGTGTGTGTGTGTGTGTGTGTGTGTGTGTGTGTGTGTGTGTGTGTGTGTGTGTGTGTGTTGTGGGCAGTGGGATAATCCGGGCAGCAGCTGGCCGTCAGCCTATGGAGCATCTGGTCAGGTCGGTGGTGTGTTTACATAACATGCTGCTGACCTCTCATTACAGGCAGTCAATAACGATGATTAGGTTTGATATCACGAAATATATTGGATACATGGAGGGCTTTATGTTCCATTGTATGCGTTTGACCCTAGGAGAAGTAGAAGTACTCAGATCTTGGACTTGAGTAGAAGTAGAAGTACTCAGATCTTGTACTTGAGTGAAAGTAGAAGTACTCAGATCTTGTTCTTGAGTAAAAGTAGAAGTACTCAGATCTTGTACTTGAGTAAAAGTAGAAGTACTCAGATCTTGTACTTGAGTAAAGTAGAAGTACTCAGATCTTGTACTTGAGTAGAAGTAGAAGAACTCAGATCTTGTACTTGAGTAAAAGTAGAAGTACACAGATCTTGTTCTTGAGTAAAAGTAGAAGTACTCAGATCGTGTACTTGAGTAAAAGTAGAAGTACTCAGATCTTGTACTTGAGTAAAAGTAGAAGTACTCAGATCTTGTACTTGAGTAAAAGTAGAAGTACTCAGATCTTGTACTTGAGTAAAAGTAGAAGTACTCAGATATTGTACTTGAGTAAAAGTAGAAGTACTCAGATCTTGTACTTGAGTAAAAGTAGAAGTACTCAGATCTTGTACTTGAGTAAAAGTAGAAGTACTCAGATCTTGTACTTGAGTAAAGTAGAAGTACTCAGATCTTGTACTTGAGTAAAAGTAGAAGTAGTCAGATCTTGTACTTGAGTAAAAGTAGAAGTGCTCAGATCTTGTACTTGAGTAGAAGTAGAAGAACTCAGATCTTGTACTTGAGTAAAAGTAGAAGTACACAGATCTTGTACTTGAGTAAAAGTAGAAGAACTCAGATCTTGTACTTGAGTAAAAGTAGAAGTACTCAGATCTTGTACTTGAGTAAAGTAGAAGTACTCAGATCTTGTACTTGAGTAGAAGTAGAAGAACTCAGATCTTGTACTTGAGTAAAAGTAGAAGTACACAGATCTTGTTCTTGAGTAAAAGTAGAAGTACTCAGATCGTGTACTTGAGTAAAAGTAGAAGTACTCAGATCTTGTACTTGAGTAAAAGTAGAAGTACTGAGATCTTGTACTTGAGTAAAAGTAGAAGTACTCTGATCTTGTTCTTGAGTAAAAGTAGAAGTACTCAGATCTTGTTCTTGAGTAAAAGTAGAAGTACTCAGATCTTGTACTTGAGTAAAAGTAGAAGTACTCAGATCTTGTACTTGAGTAAAAGTAGAAGTACTCAGATATTGTACTTGAGTAAAAGTAGAAGTACTCAGATCTTGTACTTGAGTAAAAGTAGAAGTACTCAGGTCTTGTACTTGAGTAAAAGTAGAAGTACTCAGATCTTGTACTTGAATAAAGTAGAAGTACTCAGGTCTTGTTCTTGAGTAAAAGTATAAGTACCAGAGTGTAGGAATACTCTGTTACAGTACAAGTCCTGCATTCAAAATGTTCCTCAAGTAAAAGTAGAAAAGTATTCTCATCAAAATATAGTGAAAGTACGAAAAGTAAACATGTCTGCACATTTTCAAAATAACGTTTTGCCCCGCTGTGCTGCAGCTCGAATACAAAATGGTTTGATGAGATTACAACTTCATTTAAAGCTCATCAAATAACGAACCCTCAAAGCATCGTCCCAGTCCTGCAAACCTCCTCTGTTTTAAATTACATTTCAAAGGCCCATATCGTGATTCTGCTGTGTCTGTTAGCTATTCTGGACAATGAGAAGTTCTCTCGTCACCCTGAGAAGTCGACTGGACTCAGGTCTGTTCTACCGCCCGCAGTGGACATCCCCTGCAAAGGTTCGGATGTGTTCCACAAACAATTACTGGTTGCCTTGTTGACAAATGTATGTCTTTCTCACTTGCCTGCTATGAAGGTTCTTCAGGACTGCTTTGAGCTCTAATCTCACTTTCGCGGAGTTTACTGGTGACTTTGAAGCAGATGACAATGTATGTGTGTCGGTTAGGAGGAAAAGGTGCTTGTTTTTTTGTTGCTATTATTACTATCAGGGAATGTGCAACTAAACCCTGGACCGCCCAGTAGCAGTAGAAGTCAGATAGCTACTCCTGCTGATTTTAATTCTAGATCTGGGATGGGATTCATTCACTTAAATGTGCGCAGTCTGTTACCTAAATTAGATTTTGTCCGCATTTCGGCGAGCTCGACTGACGCTGATGTCATTGTCTTATCAGAAACGTGGCTAGATAAATCTATTTTGGCTTAAACTGTTATAGTGTGTATCGTACCGACCGTCCTAAAAAAGGTGGTGGCGTTGCCATTTATATGAAAAATAAGTTTTGTGTAACCAAGATGGTTTCCAAATCTATTAGTAAACAAATAGCATTTTTAGCCTTAAATATCGAAGTAGCAAAGGGTCAACAGGTCATGGTGGTGGGCAGCTACAGACCCCCCTCAACTGTCAAGGACTCTTTATCTTCTTTGGCAAAACTTTGATCTCAACTAGACTACAAGGAAATAGTGCTGCTTGGTGATTTTAATTGGGACTGGTTAACTGCAGTGTCAGAGGATTTAAAAAACCTTTGTATTTCTCTAAATGTTACTCAGATTATAGACAGTCCTACTCGCCCTAACATGAAGTCCCCAAATAAATCCTCCCTAATTGATCTCATTTTAACTAATGTTCCCCATAAATACTCATCTGTGGGAGTATTTTCAAATGATCTGAGTGACCACTGTGTTGTAGCCACAATTAGGGACACTAAGGTCCTAAAGGGTAAACCTCGCATTATAATTTTTTGAATTTAAAAAAAAAATGTATTCTACTAAAATCCTACAAAAACGTATAATTCATACACACAAATGAACACAATTAGTAGAAGCGGGAGGGCTGAAGCATAGCTTATGAGGAGTAGCCCTCCCGTGCATCATCATTAGCGTCAATATAATAATAGCACTTATTTCGTCAAAAACGTATAGAAATTAAGGAGTACAAAAAAATAAAGAAAACTAATGAAAACTGGAAACAAATAAAAAAATAAAATAAAAGTTAGGGCAAGAAAAAAAGTAAATGCATAATAAGTAATACTGGGAATATCAAATACTTGTTAGCTGGAGTAATCTGCAAATATAATTGTTTTTACTTTAGTTTTTAATTGCTGATGATTAGTAATACTTGAAAGGTCTGGGTGAAGTCCATTCCACGTTCTAACTCCAATTATGGATAAGCTGTGTGATTGGATGGTTGTTCTACAGGGCTTGCTACACAACCAGTTAGTATGCCTGGTTAATCATTAAGAGAGACAAAAAACATTTTGTGGAGCAGGGCTTTGTGCATGATCTCTTTGATTTTGATTGGGGTAAAATCGATCTGTGTGCTGATGTGGAAACCGCATGGTCTTATTTTTATCTTGGTTTTATGGAGAACATTGATAGACATGCACCCTGCGTACATTCAGAGTGAAGGGACGAGACAATCCTTGGTTTTCTGCTGAGCTGTCCAGTCTCCTTCATGAGAGAAACAAGGCCTGGGCAAAGGCTAGGAGATCAGGCTCAGAGGTAGAGTGGCTGCGCTTTAGGCAGCTAAGGAATAGCTTCACTTCACAAATAAAAAGTGCTAAGTCTAAGAATTATTTGTCAGTTTCCACAAAGAACCTGAATAATCCTGCAAAATGTTGGTAAGCCATAAAATCGATATCCACCGGTGAAATCCGTAATGAGCTACCTCTGTGCCTCACCACAGCATCTGGCCCTATATCGGACAGGGCTACTATGCTAAATTGCTTTAATGAGCATGTTGTGTCCTGTGGTTCTCTGTTTGATTCTGTGACTAACTCTGCTTCTGTGAACACCACAGTCGGTGACTCTGAACAATGTCGTCTGGAAAACCCTTTTAGTTTTACTCCTTTTACTGTTGATGTTGTTCGTGAAGCCTTAACCAAGTTAGATCCTAAGAAACCGGCCGGCCCGGACAACGTAGAACCTTTCTTTTTAAAGATAGCTGCAGATTTTATTGCTCCACCTCTCACTACTCTTTTTAACCTCTCCCTCAGCACGAACACAATTCCAAAATTGTGAAAGTCTGCTTATGTCTTGCCTTTGCTAAAAGGAGGGGAGGCCACCTTATTAAATAACTATAGGCCCATCTGTAAATTATCAGTTCTGGCTAAGGTGCTCGAACGCCTAGTGAGTGAGCAGGTGAAGGAGTTTTTATGTATAAATGATATCCTGTCTAAACATCAGTCAGGATTCAGAAAGCAGCGCAGCACCATCACTGCCACAATGAAAGTGGTGAATGACATTACGAGTACTTTAGATAATAAGCAGAGTTGTGCAGCTCTATTTGTTGACCTGTCCAAAGCGTTTGATACCGTAGTTTGATACCATCGCATCTTGAAGCAGAGGCTGGTCAGTATTGGCAAACCCTGAGGAGCTCGTCTATGTGTTCACTTGTGTTTGACTGACAGCTGTAATTATCAGACGTTGAAACACTGGCACTTATCTCAATTATCTCCAGTGGGGAAATATGTAGCCGTCATGACACAACATATCACAGCACTCCATTATCTCTGGAGAAAGTCATCGAATGTTAGCTTGTCAGATATTGTCAGACTTGAATACATATTATTGCGTAGACGTAGACCAACGCATAGCTGCCATCAATCAATATTATAGTATCTTGGTCTGGTTTGAGGTGCAGTTGGATATTTAAGTTATTTTAAATTGACTTTCAATTAAAATGCTGGCATAATCGTCGAAAAGTTGGATAACTACTTTAACTGGCATATCCAGCCATGCAGTGGGTGGTTTGTGAACTACCGCTCTGAAAGGTCCCAATGTGTTCACTTTGATGGGCTGTCTTCTGAGTGGTTACACATTACTAATGGTGTACCACAAGGCTCTGTTTTAGGTCCACTTTTATTCTACATCAATAGTTTAGGTGAAAATGTCGATGGAGCTACTTTACATTTATATGCGGATGATACCGTGATGTTCTGTGCAGGTCCCTCCATTCAGGAGGCTGGTGTTAAATTACAGGCTGTTTTTACCACTATTCAGACTCAGCTCTCTGAACTAAAGCTTCTTTTAAATGTGGATAAAACCAAGGTAATGCTCTTTTCAAAAGCTAAACAGACTCCAGAGCCTGTTTTAGATATGGTAACTACGCAAGGAATAAAACTTGAAGTGGTTACCTGTTACAAATACCTTGGTATCTGGCTTAATGATTGTCTTACTTTTAAACTTTATGTCAATAACCTGCTTAAAAAGCTGAGGGTTAGGCTAGGGTTCTTCTACAGGAACACGTCCTGCTTCTCGCTTGAGGCCAGGAAAAGGCTCTGTGACCTTTGACCTGTGCTGGACTATGGGGATCTGGTCTATATGAATGCACCGGCCCATTGCCTGGTCAAGTTAGATGCTGCGTATCACAGCGCTCTGAGATGTGTGACTAACTGTAAAGCATTAACCCATCACTGCACCCTGTGTGCAAGGGCTGGTTTGCCTTCACTAACTGTACGGAGGCTCAGTCACTGGTACATTTTCATCTACAAAGCCATGTTAGGGAAACTTCCATCTTACATCTGCTCCCTGATCTCACGGAGAAGTGTAAGTGGCTACTGCCTGAGATCGCATGCTGTGGTTTTATTAAATGTTGCTAGGACTGTCTTAGGGAAGACAGCTTTTAGATGCAGCTCCTCTGTCTTGGAATAGTCTGCAATTGAAAAGGAAACTGAGCCACTAAATGTTTTTAAAGCTCGGTTGGATGCTACTCAATCGGAAGCTGTTGGTACCTGCTCATGTGGATAGTTATTGTAAATGGTAACCCCCGTAATGATGCTGTAAGATGTCCTTTTTGGTGTTCTGTTGTTTTATGTTGTTATGTTTCATGTGGAACCTACTTGAGCAGGTCTCCCTTGAAAAAGAGATCAATGGGATACACCTGTATAAATAAAGGCTTGAAATGAAATGGAAAAAAAAGACTTTCCACCTTTTAAGCTCGACTGTAAATCATACGATGATACCAGATCAATTTAAGTCAACTGTATTAGTTAACAGAACTGCCTTCATGCTGTCAATCAAACCCTGAGGAGCTCGTCTATATGTTCGCTTGTGTTTGACCGACAGCTGTAATTATCAGACGTTGAAACACTGGCACTTATCTCAATTATCTCCAGTGGGAAAATATGTAGCCATCATGACACAACATATCACAGCACTCCATTATCTCTGGAGAAAGTCATTGAATGTTAGCTTGTCAGATATTGTCAGACTTGAATACATATTATTGCGTAGACGTAGACCAACGCATAGCTGTCATCAATCAATATTATAGTCTCTTGGTCTGGTTTGAGGTGCAGTTGGATATTTAAGTTATTTAAAATTGACTTTCAATTAAAATGCTGGCATAATCGTCGAAAAGTTGGATAACTACTTTAACTGGCATATCCAGCCATGCAGTGGGTGGTTTGTGAACTACCGCTCTGAAAGGTCCCAATGTGTTCACTTTGATGGGCTGTCTTCTGAGTGGTTAAACATTACTAATGGTGTACCACAAGGCTCTGTTTTAGGTCCACTTTTATTCTACATCAATAGTTTAGGTGAAAATGTCGATGGAGCTACTTTACATTTTTATGCGGACAATACCGTGATGTTCTGTGCAGGTCCCTCCATTCAGGAGGCTGGTGTTAAATTACAGGCTGTTTTTAACACTATTCAGACTCAGCTCTCTGAACTAAAGCTTCTTTTAAATGTGTATAAAACCAAGGTAATGCTCTTTTCAAAAGCTAAAAAGACACCAGAGCCTGTTGTAGATATTGTAACTATGCAAGGAATAAAACTTGAAGGGAAAATATGTAGCCGTCATGACACAATATATCACAGCACTCCATTATTTCTGGAGAAAGTCATCGAATGTTAGCTAGTCAGATATTGTCAGACTTGAATACATATTATTGCGTAGACGTAGACCAACGCATAGCTGTCATCAATCAATATTATAGTATCTTGGTCTGCTTTGAGGTGCAGTTGGATATTTAAGTTATTTTAAATTGACTTTCAATTAAAATGCTGGCATAATCGTCGAAAAGTTGGATAACTACTTAATCTATTTTTCATGCAGCTGCTAAAGTAATTGGAAATGACATTTTCCGTTTGATTTGTCGAATATCAATGATCCTACATTACATATTCCTTTATAGCACTTGGAGGGTGTACAGTTTGCAGATTGTGTTCCTTTTTTACACACTAATGGGATTATTTGACCCCATCGAAGGCAATCTTTAATCAAACACTGAATTCCGTATGTCTCCGCGTTTGAACTGAGATAATGCATGCATTTAAAACAGCACAGGGAGCATGTGTACCATTATCTCGCATTGGGAACCTAGCGTCTTTGAAGTGTGGTGTTGTGTGTGTGTGTGTGTGTGTGTGTGTGTGTGTGTGTGTGTGTGTGTGTGTGTGTGTGTGTGTGTGTGCTCACAAACAGGGCTGTACCCTAAAGTAGTATATGTTCTCTACGAGGTAATTGGATTACTGAATTCCTCAAACGCAAAGGCTGAGACCCTCGAGTACTATTTTTCTGCCTCCTCAGCAACCTCTCTGCTCTCTGCTTTATCCTCTGCTCTCGTTTTAACTTTCACAAAAGACACCCTGTCGATTCGCAAGAAACATCCAGAAGCGCTGACTTGAAGTACTCGCAGAGTCTAATGCCAGTTCTTTGACCCATTTCCTTAGAAAGATCCAGAGAATCTCCTCCCATCCTCTCCCGCCTTCAACCTATGAAACCTTAACACATGTTTTATTTCAAGCAAATATATAAATGTTAAGCATTTAATTTTGGGGAGAAGGGACGGGATTAAATAAGTGTACATTTCTTCCCACCCCTTTTCGGATGTAGATCATTTGTATTTTACCTTTACATTATACCTTCTCATCGAGATTACAAATCTATTTTTCACGAGAGTCCTGCCCCGAGAATGGACAGCACAGTCTATATCATTTGTAATATTTTTGTTTATCAATTTGACACTAGTTACAACATCAGGAGGATGCGTCCCCAGCTGACCCAGAGAGCCACGCAGGTTCTGGTCCAGGCTCTCGTCACCTCACGCCTAGACTACTGCAGCTCCCTCCTGGCTGGTCTACCTGCATGCGCCATCCGACCTCTGACCTCATCCAGAATGCAGCGGCTCGTCTGGTCTTCAACCTTCCTAAATATTCCCACTCCGCTCCTCCGCTCCCTCCACTGGCTTCCGGTAACTGCTAGAATCCACTTCAAGACCCTGGTGCTTGCGTACCATGCTGCGAATGGATCTGGCCCTTCCTGCATCCAGGACATGGTTAAACCGTACACCCCAGCACGTGCACTCCGCTCTGCATCAACCAAACGGCTCGCTGCACCCTCGCTGCGAGGGGGACCCAAGTTCCCATCAGCAGAAACACGTGGGTTTGCTGTCCTGGCTCCAAGATGGTGGAATGAGCTCCCATTGACATCAGGACAGCAGAAAGCTCACACACCTTCCAGACTGAAAACTCTTCTCTTTCGACTCCACCTCGAGGATAGAACTACTAACAAAGCACTTATATACTAATAAAGGACTGGCTTCTCTAAAGCCAGCTGAGTAGCACTTGAAATGTTTGGCTCGATGAAACCTGATGTACTTTATGATTCTGTTTTCTTCAAGGTTGTATTTTGTTGGTCGAACGCACTTATTGTAAGTCGCTTTGGATAAAAGCGTCAGCTAAATGTAATGTAATGTCAATGTAATGTAATAATCCCTCCACCTGGTCCTAGGTCTATCCCTTGGTCTCTAATGTATAGTATAAGAATTCTCTACTAACTGTGTTCCCGGTCTTCTTGCATCAGCATGGACTGAGTGTACAAAGCGTGGACACGTCTCATTTGACCGTGTCGTGTGGCGGTCTCCAAAGTCAACTCTTGTTTTACACAACCCTACTTCCATCTGATTCATCTCGAAGAAAAGCAGGCGAGAAACGTATTATATGCACAAATGTGTGTGTGTGTGTGTGTGTCAGTGTGTGTGTGGTTCATACTCAGTCAAGGTAATACCCGTGGATGAATCCAGCTGAAATGGGAAGGGAATGATTTAATAAAGAGAGAGTAATAGAGGGAGAGGAGAAAGAGAAGGATATACGATGGATGTGTGTTTTGATCAGAGCAATAAAGAAATACCCCCCTCTCTCTGCCCCTTTTCTTTGCCTTTAGGCTCTGTGTATGTGTGTGTGTGTGTGTGTGTGTGTGTGTGTATGTGTGTGTGTGTGTGTGTGTGTGGATGTGTGTGTATGGATATGTGTTTAGATGTGTGTGTAGACGTGTGTGGATGTTTGTGTATGTGTGTGTGTGTATGTGTGTGTGTGTGTGTGTGTGTGTGTGTGTGTGTGTGTGTGTGGATGTGTGTATGGATGTTTGTGTGCATCATTTCCAGGCACCTCTGCTCTGACAATGCTCCGGGATGGAAACGAAGGCAGACAGCCGGGGGAATAGTGTAGAAACAGAGAGACTCCATTCAGACCCAGCTCATCTGCTCCCTAACAATGGAGGGGTCAGTGTGAATTAGAGGCTCCGGGGAGATTTGGGAGACACACACACACACACACACACACACACACACACACACACACACACACACACACACACACACACACACACACACACACACACACACACACACACACACACACACACACACACACACACACACACACACACACACACACACACACACACACACACACACACACACACACACACACACACACACACACACACACACACACACACACACACACACACACACACACATCCACTGTTGGACATAATATACACACTGTTTTCACACACATGACCAAATATGTATATATGTTCATTTTAATTCATTTTTTATTTGATAGTTATTCTATCATTTGTAATTGTTATCTTTGATTTTATCCTTAATTGTATTAATGTGTGTGAATCTGTGCTGTCCTGCATCCTTACCCTGTTGCTGTTAAACTACTGATTTCCCCCGGGGATTAATAAAGGTCCGTCTTATCTTATCCTATCTTCTGTCGAGCTCTTATTTCCGTCGTTCTCGTCCCATCTCTGCCGGACCGTCTCGGTTTCCGAACAGTTTCCACCAGCTTTGTGTAAACGCCCCGGAGACTGAGTGTGACATTCAGTGCGTTTGGTTCCATTTCCCTCGTCATTATGGGCCGTCTTTTCTTCTGTATCTCTTCAACAACAGCCGCTGTCTCCAAACCGGCCTGATGCTGTTGCGGCTTATTGAGGAAAAAGGCCGGGGATTTTTTGTATAGATGTCTTTTTCCCGGTGAGGTGTATTGATCCGATTCAAAGCAGAGTGATAGAATCAGAATACTTGTATTCGTCCCACAGAGGTGACAAATAGGCGCGTTCACACCGCAGTACTTTTTCCCACTTTAGTTCCGATATAGTTCCAAAATGTCGCGTTCACACCAAAAAAATCCGGAACCAAAATTAGTTAATGAAAACCTTTTCACCCCCTTTTCCGTCGCTGCTAGAGGTGGGACTTTCGTGGGAGAAAAAGGTTCCTATTTCTGATTGGCTGGGCGGATTGCAAACCACGCCCCGTAAAACTCCCAAAAGGTTTTGTGAAGCCGCCATTTTATTATCCTTGCATTAGCATTATTAGCATTATTAGCATTATTAGCATTATTAGCATTAGCCCAGCGCACAAACACAGAGAGACTAAGAAGAAGTGACGTCGGCGGCTTCATTTGCATAATCCTATCCCAGGGACTTATTCCGGTGTGAACGCGATCTGAACTTAGTTCATGAGAACTAAAGAGTTCTCATGAACTAAGTTCTGATTAACCTTTGTGGGAAAAGTACTACGGTGTGAAAGCGCCTATTTACATTTATTACAGCAGAAAAGACCCAAAGACAAGTAAACTAAATATAGATAGTGATTCTACCATGTTGGGAACTTCGTGGTCTTGATTATATGGCATGTTATTGATATATTAAAGGTCCCCTATCATGCAAAATGCACTTTTTGATGTCTTTTATACATAAATATGCATCCCCCGGTGGGTCAGGGAACTCACAAAGTAGGGGGCAGGCGTTTAAAGTCGCCTCAAGCCCGGCACGCTCCAGAAGATAGTTAGGTAAGTTTGTGGTAGGCAGGATCTGGGGAAGCTTGTTATTTGAAAGGGTCAATGCTTGTGTGGCATCAGATATATTTGCCTGTTGTTGAGTGAGGTGGTTTAATTGTAGCTGGTGAGTAGTTGCAAGTAAGCTATACGTGGTTAGCTGTAAGTCTATGCTGGTAGACTAGTGCAGTAGTGTGAGTGTTGAAAATCAGTTTGTGTTGAGTGAGTCCTCTCATACTGGTTCTAAGTTAGATGCCGGGTTGAAAGGGAGGTTAGCTCATCTACAGTGGGAGAAGGAGGAGCGTGAGCGAGAGTTTCAGCTCAGGAGGGAGATCAGGAAGTTGGACGCAGCTTTCAGGATGCGTCAGCTAGCTGTGGGATCCTCTTTGGGTACACAGCCACTGTCAGGTTCTGCTGCTGCTTTGATGTTGGTAGCACCATTCAGCTGGTTCCAGTATTTCGCAAGTCTGAAGTTGAGTCTTACTTTGTTGTGTTTGAGCGCATTGCTGCTGCTCAGCGATGGCCTAAAGATGTGTGGGCCATACACAGTGCAAGCTAGTTGGTAAGGCTCAGGTGGTTTGCTCTTCTCTTCCTGTTGAAGATAGTATTGTGTACGAAAAGGTTAAATGCGCTTTTCTCAAAGTGTATGAGCTTGTGCCTGAGGCTTACAGACAGCGTTTTCGTGGCCTAAAGAAACTTTTGTAGACTTTGCAATCGAGAAGAGAAAGCTGTTCAACGGCTGGCGTAAGGCATCAAAGGCTGACGACTTAACGTATAGGGATGTCTCGATCACCTTTTTTTGCTCCCGATCCGATTCCGATCATTTGATTTTGACAATCTGCCGATACCGATTTTTCCCGATCCGATCTAAAAAGGTAACAGATAACGGCTGGTCATCCAACACGATGGATTCAGCTATCTTGGCTGTTATTGTGTTGGCCTTTTCACTGTTCTGGGGCAGTTTCTCTTTCCTTTTGAAAGCCTCTGAAAGTGTCGGTTGTTTCAGTGCCGTTACCCGAGTGGCCGCTGTGTACTCGTCGTGTTGTTGTTGGTGTTTGTTTCTCAGGTAGCGTGTTAGATTGGTCGTGTTGAACGTAGCTCTGTTCTTTCCACCATGCGGAACCTCCGCCTTGCAAACATTGCATCTGGCTGTTACACTGCCTTCGCTTTCAATTTGATAAACTCCTGACATTTTCTCTGTCCCGACTCCCGAGTCACCAGCTGAACGTAGCCTCTCGTTAGCTTACTGCTACTATTAGACACTGCGCCCACTCTGTTGCCAGATTTGAGAGGAATAAGCAACCAGGTCTGAAAACAAGCCCAAAGAAGCAACACGATTTTTTTCTCCCGATTCCGATCTTTTGAAAATCACGTGATCGGCTCCGATCCCCGATGTTGTGTAATTGTAAACAAAAACTAAGGCCTCAGGATGACTTTAAGACATGAACATGGTCATTTTTGTTTCGTAACATTAAATAAAATAATAAAAATATTTTGTAAAAAAAAAAAAAAAAACATCCCGATCCCCGATTTTTTTCTCCCGATTCCGATCTCTTGAAAATCACGTGATCGGATCGGGACATCTCTATTAACTATTAACTTCAGTTTGTGATCTCATAGTGCTGGAGGAGTTTAACAACTGTGTCCCAGAACATACTGGTGTTCATTTAAATCAGGGGTTCTCAAAGTGCGGCCCGCGGGCCAATGGCGGCCCTCGGAAATGTTTCTGGCGGCCCGCGATAGTTAATGTGACACGCTGAAATGCATGCGTTATATTTTAATCCTCCATGGTCGTATCTAGTAAGAATTAGAATGGAATTTAAGAATGGTAAAACTGCGCCCCCTGGGTTGTCATTCCTAAATTATGAATGACAGCTTGTGGAAAGTTTGCTAGACTACTGGTTGCATGGCAACTAGGCATCTCGCGAGTTGCGGTAATTGGTTAGTACAATAAAGAAAGGATTTGTTTTGGAATTATTTTGTGTTCCGTTTTTTCTTGGGCGGCCCTCAATCCAATATTGGGTACCTACATTGGCCCTCACTCATCAAAACTTTGAGAACCCCTGGCTTAAATGAACGAAAAATAACCTCCTTGCCGCAGGCCGCCACTGTGGCGGATGAGCTGGTGCTAACGCACGGTGGTGTTGTGGCTCAGAGCAATTCTCCTCATCGTGTAGCTTACTGTAGAGCTCGTAACAGGCAGACGTGCTCATTCTGTTTCTCCTCCAGGTCCCAAGACTAACAGATTGGGTTTCTTTTGTCTTGACCCTGGTCATTTAGAGTGTGTAGCTTGGAAGAAGCAGCTGGAGCTTCCAAGCAGTCTATGGTAAAACCAAAAGACCAGCACCCAGTTGCAATGCGACACAGTGCTGTGGAGGTGGGTGTTCCCGTCTCTGGAGCTGTGGGTGTGGACCTGGCTCAGAGCGGTGCAGATGTGTGTTCAGTGAGTGATGCGTGTTCTCCATGTGTGGCTCCCATGTTGGCTGCTTTGAGCTGTGTAATGTGTGTGTTTTGGTGACTGCCTTGTGTGTTCAAACAGTAGTTTGGGTGTGTGTGTGTGTGTCTCTCTCTCTCCCCCTCCCCCTGATTGTCTCCCTCAGGTGCTCCCAATCCCCAATCTGGGCTTCCATAAAGGACCTGAGGAAGGCCGCAGCTGGCCTCTCCTTCTCCTCTGGCTGCATGTGTGCAGCATGGTGTCTCTGTCTCTGTGTGAGGCCTTAATTGTTAGGAGATGTGCTCCAGTGTATCTTAAGTTTGTTTTGCAAATTGGCCGGTGAGCCTCTTTTTCTTTTGTCTATTAAAAGACCATCTTGTGGCTTCCCAAATCAGTGTCCTCTCCTCTTTTCTCTCGCCCGGTTATTTTATATTCTTGTCACTTCCCTTTGGTTCCCCTAGTCCAGGAGGGAACTTTTTGCACTATTTTCTTTTTTAGTATTTATTATATACGTTGCATTGTTGGAGGAGCTCAGCTCAGAAGAATGTCATTGCCATTCTACCGAATTGGACCAAAGCAAGGTTGGAAATATTTTGACATTTTGTATGTTTTCTTCCCAAAACTTTGTCCATATATTTTGTCCCATATCTAAATTGCACATATCTAGTAAAAGAACCGTGCATGTTTATATCGTATTTTCAGACTGTATTGGAATGTTCTTCCTCTGGTGGTCACTACCGAAACATAGTACATACACTGTAGTAAAAAGGTATTATATGAACCTGTTAAGATTGTTTTACCTTCCCTTCTCTAAATAGTATTTTAACAAATATTTCTTGAAGGTTTTCACAATTAAATCAATAAAAGTGAATTTTTAATCAAATTTCAAAGTTCAATTTATACAATTCATAACAATCTTAATGCAATCTTTCTTTGTAAAATTCATAATACTGATCATATTGATTCCAGAGTTGATGATTGTTGAAATTGAACATACATTAAACCAATCAGTATCATATAGTTGATAACTCAATATACTTTATTTTTTACAAAACATCCAGTGTTTCGGTAGTGACTGCACTGTTTCGGTAGTGACTGCACTGTTTCGGTAGGGACTGCAGTGTTTCGGTAGGGACTGCAGTGTTTCGGTAGTGACTGCACTGTTTCGGTAGTGACTGCACTGTTTCGGTAGTGACTGCACTGTTTCGGTAGGGACTGCAGTGTTTCGGTAGGGACTGCAGTGTTTCGGTAGTGACTGCACTGTTTCGGTAGGGACTGCAGTGTTTCGGTAGGGACTGCAGTGTTTCGGTAGTGACTGCACTGTTTCGGTAGTGACCACAGTATTTTGTTCTCAAGGTTGTATCATATTCCCTCAACCTTATTGCTTAATCTTAAGTCATTACTGCCTTATGTTGGACATATTACAAACACAAATGTTTTGGGGTCAATAGAATCATTTTATTTTTGAAGACATAACAATTGTTCATCCATAACCACTTAAAGTAGTACACAGAAAATAATTACCCAGGTGGGTTCAGAAGAAAACATGGACACAATTGATATTATGCTGTTGCTGTCGGGCTTCTGAACGCTAACCAACGTATCCCTGAACGGTTTGTAGCGAATCGATTCAACATCTAAAAGAAAAATACACAAGAAAGTGATATGCAACAGAATCTGAACTGATCATGAACACACAGTTCACCACTTGCACGCGCACAATTGTAACAGATCAGTTGGTTTTAGTACAATACCCTTTCTACAGTAAATACTCACGTTCCCAACACAAAGCTGGCTCATGAGAGCCTTTAAACACCATGTCTGAATACCTGTGACATCGCCGTATCACCGTTAATCTGTCA
>NW_027262581.1:17500-26917 GCF_902827115.2 Pseudochaenichthys georgianus | reverse complement strand
TGGCTGATGGAAATCAGGTGTGTAGCAGAGGAGGGTGCCCAACTGATTGCAGCAGGTGGAGGCGGAGCCGGGAGCCAGGAGCGACAGCCACCACGCCCACACAGACAGGGGAGGTGGCTGGAGAATACAACCACCACAGTACCCCCCCCTTAAGGAACGCCTCCATGCGGTCTACCAGGTCTACCAGGTCTGCCAGGGCTACCAGGTCTACCAGGGCTACCAGGTCTACCAGGTCTGCCAGGTCTGCCAGGTCTACCAGGTCTACCAGGTCTGCCAGGTCTGCCAGGTCTACCAGGTCTACCAGGTCTGCCAGGTCTACCAGGTCTACCAGGTCTACCAGGTCTGCCAGGTCTACCAGGTCTACCAGGTCTACCAGGTCTACCAGGTCTACCAGGTCTACCAGGTCTGCCAGGTCTACCAGGTCTGCCAGGGCTACCAGGGCTACCAGGTCTGCCAGGTCTACCAGGTCTACCAGGTCTACCAGGTCTGCCAGGTCTACCAGGTCTACCAGGTCTACCAGGGCTACCAGGTCTACCAGGTCTGCCAGGTCTGCCAGGTCTACCAGGTCTACCAGGTCTACCAGGTCTACCAGGTCTACCAGGTCTACCAGGTCTACCAGGTCTACCAGGTCTGCCAGGGTTATCCCGGTGGAAGTCCCGTATCAGAGATGCGCCCACAGGGGAAGGGAAAACACAGACAGGGGAGGTGGCTGGAGAATACAACCACCACAGTAATTAGTTGGGAAAACTTATTTTGAACTATATTTTAGCAGCATCAGGAAATGTTATAAAATAAGCCAGAAATACTCAATAGTTTTGTGTTTTCTGATGTTATTGGTGATTAGTATTTCATCTGAGATACGATTCAAATAAGATGTTTTCAAGAGTCTTAAAAAAACACTTATGCTTTGTCTAAAAACAAGACCCTACATCTCACGGTACTGTTACTTCAAGTGTAAAGACATATTCTGACTATAAGACAAATATACGGAGTTCTTAAATGCAAAAGTTCCGCACCACTGTTCGTTTAAAGCCTTCACGACTTCCAAACTAACAGCAACTGGTGTTGAGCCGAACCTGTTGGATTAAATCAGACTACTGCGGCTTTCACACCAGCGCTTTTCCCTTTCTCGCTCCGAGCGGGAGCTTTTCTGGTTCAGCTCCGGTTTCCCTTTTCAGCTCCCGCTCTGTGCACACCGCCCACTGGCGCCCCAGAGCTGCCCCTGCTGCGTCATGGCGTCACCGTTTACATCGCTGATTTGCTCCCCAACGGAAGCCATTACGGCGCTCACAACAACAACAACAACAACAGCGTCGGGTCGATGATCGTGTTGCTTTTAATCACACGAAGCCAGAATAAATTGAATAACGACTTCTCCAACCTTATGCTTTGCTCCAGAGTGCCGTGGTTCATTGTTTATTAATGTGTTTCTGCAGCATTTACCGACCGCTGCAGTGCTGCTCTTCCACGGAGTGTATTCTCCCGTTAGCTCCCGGTTAGCTCCCGTTAGCTCCCGGTTAGCTCCCGTTAGCTCCCGGTTAGCTCACACTGCAGCGGCCGCTCTAAAGTATTCACTGTCCGACTCACACAAGCAGCTGATGCATATCCCCAGTTCCCCTTAGCCTAAGTGAATGTGTGTCAGTCTGAATTGACACTGTTTGGTATCACAACGCTGTTATGAAAGTTTCTCTGGTATAAAACGGGTGATGTTGGCATAGCAACCGAAGCTAAACTGACTACTTGCATCCGATAGCTGCAATAATACAAAACAACACGTCTGCCTCTCTCCACAATGATCGATAACAGTGAACGGATGGTCAAAGTAAGGCACAAATAAACAGAATCCACACGAAGCCTGGTTAGTGCTGCCTGACTTTATAAAGTGTGTTTATAAGCACTACTGCTTGTAGGCAGGCATGACAGTCGACCCATGTTCAGGGAGGTGGGTTTAGTTTCCTGCACGCCTCGACGTAAGAGAGACGTAAGCGACGTCGCCTCTTAGCTCCAAAGCTCTTGCCTCTGGACCGACAATTTTTTAGAGCTGGAAATGAAGCGGATTCCGGAGCTAAGAGCCGGCGCAGCTCCGGTGTGAACTGGAAAACCCGACGCTTTTCAGGCTCTAGCTCCGAGCCGGAGCTGAAAAGGCGCTGGTGTGAAAGGGGCATGCATGTTGGTGTATGTAAACACCCAGAACAGCTTTGACTGCCAGAGCAGCAGAACAAGCCTTCTGATACCTCATTCACACCAACGGTGTTTCAGGGCCGGTTCGGAGCTGGAGCTTGAAAAGCACCGGGTTTTCCTGTTCAGTATATATTTGGTCATATGAAGTTCAAGGAACATTGTGAGAGCCATGTTTGGGTCCACGTTGTCTCAATGATATGTTAATAACTGTGTACTCAGGTATTTAAGGTGTGTTTTGTCACCTCATTGGATGTGTCTGACCCCGGACCACGAGTGTGAATACCGCCATGATTGTTTGTTGAATGGATTGATGAATGAATTTACGTTGACGACGCACAAACGGGACAATAAATGGATTCTATTATTCTGCATCTGATAAAGAGCCTGGCTGCTTTTCATTGAAACAACAACACACACAAAGAAGCACAGCAAAGCGCGTCAGCCATGTTGTCCCCGGGGGTTACACCAACACGAAGAAGCTGTTATTCATAAAGGAATAACAGGCGGTTATTAATACTTCATTTCTTACGTTGTTCAAATTTGTTTTCCATTGTTGTCAATTACTTCCACAGAAGCACCACGAGTTATCAGTCATCAGTCAGTTCTTGGGGTCTTTGATAACCAAGTGACCTTTTATGACAGCGTTAGGAGAATCACGTGGACTTTAATGATCTGATAGACTCTCATCCTGAGGCGTTTTCACAGTTTCCTATAAGAGGAAACTGCTCCGTCATTCAGACTCAGGCCCGATCAAGGCTTTTATACACATCACTGAGATCTTTATCTGCATCGCTTCAACTGCTACCGGATACCCCTGTTGCAAAATACAAAAGTTAGATAACTGTCAGAGTACATTTTGTACGTTAACGCCCAAATCAAGAGGTTTTCGCTTGTTGAATAAAGTAACACTAATAACATTACATAAACCATATTTGTGCAAATAAAGCAATGGATACACAATTTCACACTATTGTCCTAGTGTTCATTAAACAAGGCACGTCTACAGGCGTACTGGCTCTGTGGCGCTGCATTTGGCACAGAAAGGCTTTGAGCTAAAGCTAACATTAACATGCTAACATGCTAACATGCTAACATGCTAACATGCTCACAGTTACCATTCAGGCTACATTTAGCAGGTAATGTTTACCAATTTTTAAGGTCACCTATCATGCAAAATCCACTTGTTCATGTCTCCTCTACACGTGTCCCCTCTTCTTCATGTCTCTTCTACATCAACATGTGTCCCCTCTTCTCTATGTCTCTTCTACATCAACATGTGTCCCCTCTTCTTCATGTCTCTTCTACATCAACATGTGTCCCCTCTTCTTCTATGTCTCTTCTACATCAACATGTGTCCCCTCTTCTTCATGTCTCTTCTTCATCAACATGTGTCCCCTCTTCTTCATGTCTCTTCTACATCAACATGTGTCCCCTCTTCTCTATGTCTCTTCTACATCAACATGTGTCCCCTCTTCTTCATGTCTCTTCTACATCAACATGTGTCCCCTCTTCTTCTATGTCTCTTCTTCATCAACATGTGTCCCCTCTTCTTCATGTCTCTTCTACATCAACATGTGTCCCCTCTTCTTCATGTCTCTTCTACATCAACATGTGTCCCCTCTTCTTCATGTCTCTTCTACATCAACATGTGTCCCCTCTTCTTCATGTCTCTTCTACATCAACATGTGTCCCCTCTTCTTCATGTCTCTTCTACATCAACATGTGTCCCCTCTTCTTCATGTCTCTTCTACATCAACATGTGTCCCCTCCTCTACATCAACATGTGTCCCCTCCTTTACATCAACATGTGTCCCCTCTGTGGAAAGAGATTCTGAAAGGTTCAAGAAAAAAGATTCTCTCTCTTTTTGATCCATTTATTTAAAAACCTGTCTGAAAATGAGCCGATCAGATTTTGGCCACTTTATGATGTCATAACGATGTTTTGTCTTGTGTAACCGTTAGCCAATCAGCAACCAAGATAGCACCTTATCACCTGAATCTCCTCCTAGAGCACCAATAGCCGCGTTCATGGGAGCGGAGAAGATGAGGAGGTGTCGGCGTTCTAGCGATTTACTCGGAAGGCTTCAGTAGAAGCTGCTGGGACTCCCAGCAGCTTCTACTGAAGCCTTCCCCAACTCCGGGGACTTCCGGCCGGGGACTTCGGGTGGCAGTATACGCCGTGAAGTGGTTTGCGGCCTGCCAGTATACCCAAAGCAGAAGAAGACGAAGTGACGTCAGCGGCTTCATTTGCCTAATCCTCCCCCAGGAACTTATTCCGGTGTGAACGCGATCTGTACTTAGTTCATGCGAACTAAAGAGTTCTCATGAACCTTTGTGGGGAAAGTACTGCGGTGTGAAAATCTCTCAAATGTCTCTCAGAGGGGCGTGGGGAGGGGCTCCTTATTTTCATCTGAAGTAACAGACAGAGAATCAGCACTTTGGAAACAGGGCTGTGGGATAATTTACTAAACAATGTAAAAGTCTCTTGGCTGGGAATTTGCGTTCGTCAAAGCCTTTTCTTGAATGGTTTTAAGGCGCACATAAAATCAGCCTCACAGACAGAAAGCACTTCTCCATTCAGTTCCTTAAAACTTGCTCATTCATGCCACAGGAAAAAGGAGGAAGAAGAAGAAGAGGCCTCCGCTCTCTCTTCCTCTTTCTGCTTAATAATAGAAAGTAAAGGACATTCTGGAACCCGTGTGTCGCAAGTGTTGAAAACGTGTTGCATGCAGACTGCAATTCATACGCCTCTTTCTTGGAGGAAACCTCGCTGAAACATGTTCAAGTCAGCGGAGAAGTTTGGGGAGTTGGTTTACAGGAACAACTGCCAGTGCTTCCGTTTTAACAAGCATGTGTGTGATCGCGATGCAACATATTCATTCAGGAAACATCGCACTCTTTTTCTAAGCTTCTTGCTGGAGAGTTTTGTCAGATTGACTATGTTCTAAGAAAAGATGCTGATTTATGTCCAGTTGGACGGAAACACGATCTATTCTGCGTGTTCAGAACGCAGCCGCCAGACTTCTCACCCACACTAAATCATGGCACCATATCACCCCGGTCCTCAAAGAACTACACTGGCTTCCCGTTACTCACCGCATCAACTACAAACTCCTGGTCCTTACCTATAAAGCCCTCCACCATCTGGCCCCCCCGTACCTCACTGACCTTCTCATCCCCTACCATCCTCCCCGGACCCTCAGATCCACCTCGGCCGGCCTGCTTTCCACCCCCATTGGCAATCTCCGGAGCATTGGAGACAGAGCCTTCTCTGTGGCCGCCCCAAAGCTCTGGAACTCCCTCCCCCAAGACCTCCGTGAGTCCGAGTCCCTCACTCTGTTCCAGTCCCGCCTCAAAACCCATCTTTTCACCTCTCTCTATCCGTAAAAACACCCCCCCACTCATTTTCGACCTCCTCCTGACTGCCACTGTGTTTTGTCGTTTTTTCTTAGTCTGTCGTCTACCTGCCCCAGTCTATCTACCCCCCCCCCCCCCCTCATATTGTAAAGCGTCTTTGAGTACTATAAAAGCGCTATATAAATCCAATATATTATTATTATTATTATTCAGGATGCTTTCAGGTTTTAGATCCATGAGTTGAGAGATCTATGGCCAGGTCAAAGGATAGGTCAAATGCCGATTGTATATTTCCCCTCTGTGGGACTATTAAGGGTATATAACAACAACAACAACAACAACAACAACAACAACAACAACAACAACAACAACAACATATATATATATGATACAGGGTGTTGCAACTATGGACATTTAGCACGGTTTAAACATCTGTAATTAACCATGCAGACTGAAATACTGTCGTGAATCCTTCAATAAGGACTTCCTGTTCGTGTGTGACTCTGGATTATAGCGTACACTGGAAGAAATGCTGTTAAAACGATAAGGAAAACAAGGTGTTTTCACTTGAAATAAGCACAAAACTCCGCCAATAGAACAAGTGCACATTAGCTTGGTGAGATGTCTTGAAATAAGAAGGGATATTTAGATGTTGTAATTAGCTGGAGAACTCATTTTGAACTATATTTGATCAGAATCAGGAAATGCTGTGTTACAAAATAAGCCACACATACTCCAAAGTGTTCTGTTTTCTGATGTTAGGTGGTGATTTGAAATCTGAGATACAACTCAAAATAAGATGTTCTTACTGAACAAGATGATGCATTGTCTAAAAACAAGACCTGATATCTCAGTGCAGTGTTACTTCTGAAGTTATTGTGTCTTATATCAGGTGTAGAGACACATTCTGACTAGATATCAGACGAATATGCTTGGCCAGATTTAGAGTTGTTGTAGTGTACTCCCTTTTGTTTCGTGCCCCTTTGAAAGGTGCTATATAAATACACTTGCCTTGTTACCTTGCCTTTATCAAATACACTTATTACACAGATATGGATGTCATTTATTTAATACATTATTACCAAATATTATACAAACCGTTTATTTATGCTTCATATTTCAGTGCAATTGTGGCTACAAGAAGGGATGTTTTCACATTGAAACTAGATGAGCTGCATGGTTAGCATTAGCATTGTTAGCAAGCGACAAGTGAACAGTCAAAGAAAAGATCTCCGCGCACCACATCATTTACAACCAAAGAGAAAGGCAGTATTTAAAAAAACATTGAAGATTAATAAGTGGATATTAAGCCGCATAACAGTTTATTTATTTCCCTTTACTAATTGCTTTGACATTTGAATTTGCCCCAGATGCTCTCTGCTGACGTTCTGGGTATAAAGAACCTTTTTTTTATTCTTCAGAAGATTATTTTCATGACATTTCACGGATAATTTGGTATGAAGGCCTGACGCCAGCCGAGAGCTTTGAGTGTTTCCCGCCTGATGAGCTGGAGTGGGAAGTAGTGGAGTACAAATACTTTGTTAATGTACTTCAGTACATGTTTCTGGTATCAGTACTTTACTCCACTACTTATTTTCTGATGACTTTCTACTTTCTACTTCTTACATGTTGAACACAAATACCTGTACTTTCTACTTCTCACATGTTGAACCCAAATACCTGTACTTTCTACTTCTTACATGTTGAACTCAAATACCTGTACTTTCTACTTCTTACATGTTGAACCCAAATACCTGTACTTTCTACTTCTTACATGTTGAACTCAAATACCTGTACTTTCTACTTCTTACATGTTGAACTCAAATACCTGTACTTTCTACTTCTTACATGTTGAACCCAAATACCTGTACTCTCTACTTCTCACATGTTGAACCCAAATACCTGTACTTTCTACTTCTCTCATGTTGAACTCAAATACCTGTACTTTCTACTTCTTACATGTTGAACTCAAATACCTGTACTTTCTACTTCTTACATGTTGAACTCAAATACCTGTACTCTCTACTTCTCACATGTTGAACTCAAATACCTGTACTCTCTACTTCTTACATGTTGAACTCAAATACCTGTACTTTCTACTTCTTACATGTTGAACACAAATACCTGTACGTCGTAGTACCGTTTAGCGATAGCGCGTATGTTTTGGATTAGGCCAACCGGCTAACTCAAACATATCCAGGTTGAACCAGCTTCGTAGTAGAGGCCTCTGGTCTTCTCTAAAGAAGAGGGACCAATGGAAACGTTGTCATGTTGCCGTTGTTCAGCATGGAAACATTCATTAGCTAACAATGACATTATTGTTCTATTAATATAAAGGGAGGTCAGGTACTCTTTAAAGCAGCTGCTAGTTATGGGTACTTTTTACTTAAGTACACTTCAAAGCCTCTTTACTTTGACTTGAGTAAAGAAGTGTAGTCAGTACTTCTACTTTCACCACAGTATTTTTAAACGCGAGTATCTGTACTTCTACTTGAGTAAAGGATGTGTGTACTTTTCTGTTTATGGTACAGTTACACTGCTCCTATTGTCAATCCGCCAATATTGTACACAGACGTAAACAAACTGTCCTTTTGAGCGAATCGAATCCCCCGCAGGCCTCCGAACAAACGCTCACAGAGGCGTCTTTGTGTTAACCCGTTCAGCCCGTGGAGATGTTCTCTTGCGTCTCATCACATGTCTGTTCCTCCGACGGTCATTACGTTATTAAGGGAAGGAGCTCCAGGAGGTTCTAATGTCACGGTCACTGGCACGTCTCACTGACGGACATTTGGGTCTCGGGACCACATTTATCGTTTAACTCGATTTAATACATGAGTGAACACACTGTACTGAGAGCGAGGCCTCAGGTTTGAAAGAAAACAACATTGATTTCAAAGAATAGTAATAATAAAAGCACTTTTCATTCAACCCGTGCAGCTCAAAGTGCTTTACAAAATGACACATCACAAATTAAAAATAAACAACAAGAAAATCCCCTCAGATTATTTATTGAGAACTTTAAAAAGTACATGCATGATCAGGTTAATAGACACAAGGAGGTAAACAACAAATATATATAGTGCCCATGTTGATTAATAAACAATAATAGAATAAGAACAACAGTTTAGTAACGGTACAACATTAACTAGCTAGGAACCAACACAAACACTCACATCTTTGGAAGCTCTTAATCCGGAAAGATGTACAGTATAAGGATGTGGAAATAACAAAATGTTGTATCTGTATTCCTCTAAATATTTATACATATTGGCATTTTAGCAGATTGTTCCATCCTTAGTGTGCCTCGTAGCTTCATGCCTCACTGAAGCAGCACTGTATGCAATGCTCTGCCATCACAGGTTTATACGGGTGAGTGCTGCAGGTTTGGAAGAAAAACAACATTGATATCAAAGAAAAGTGCCCATTGATTAATAAACAACAATAATTAGACGGTAAGGACATTTCAAAGCCCATACTTCTTTACTTTTACTGTAGTATGTTTAAACACGAGCATCTGCACTTCTACTCGAGTAAAGGATGTGTGTACTACTGCCCTCTCTGAGAGTAAGGAGTTCATGTGGAGAGACGGAAGAGAGAAGACGTCGTCTGAGTCCAGCCACAGTCTCTGGAGTTTGGCAGGACATTCCCGGCGTTCCCTGAAACTTGAACTGTGGAGGATTCTAGGAACGGAAGAGGAGGAGGAGGAGGAGGAGTGGAGTGGAGTGGAAAAAGGGCGGGAGATCAGGGTGAGTGCGGTGGAGCGGTGTTACCGCTGGAGTTATTTTTAGGACTACAAGAGGAAAGAGAGGGAGAAAGAGATGCAGAGACAACACTTTTATCTTTATTCCTCTAAATATTTACATATTGGCATTTTAGCAG
>NW_027262581.1:0-12500 GCF_902827115.2 Pseudochaenichthys georgianus | reverse complement strand
ATGGAGACACAACTCCTTCCAAATGACTACTTTTGAACAATCTAACAGATCCTAAAAGCTGGATGTTGTTATAAAACGTCACCTTAAGCTGTCTGAAGGAACTATGGGAAGTGTGTAAAAGAGGTTGAAATGAATGATAAATAAACTTGTACCTGACATTGTTGAAAACACCCTTACATATTATGTCCCTCTTGTTCTCCCCAAGTTAAGACAACAACTCCTCTCTTCTTGTAATCAGTTTTGATTAATAACCACCAAGTAAAGATTTCCACAACAACTCAAGTGATAATATTAGTCTATTTGATACAAACAGATACTTTCTAATGAAGTTAAAGAGTCCTCTCCTGCTGATGTTCAGGTGTATATCAGTATGTAGTGTCTCTACTTTAAAGAGTCCTCTCCTGCTGATGTTCAGGTGTATATCAGTATGTAGTGTCTCTACTTTAAAGAGTCCTCTCCTGCTGATGTTCAGGTGTATATCAGTCTGTAGTGTCTCTACTTTAAAGAGTCCTCTCCTGCTGATGTTCAGGTGTATATCAGTATGTAGTGTCTCTACTTTAAAGAGTCCTCTCCTGCTGATGTTCAGGTGTATCTCAGTATGTAGTGTCTCTACTTTAAAGAGTCCTCTCCAGCTGATGTTCAGGTGTATATCAGTATGTAGTGTCTCTACTTTAAAGAGTCCTCTCCTGCTGATGTTCAGGTGTATATCAGTATGTAGTGTCTCTACTTTAAAGAGTCCTCTCCTGCTGATGATCAGGTGTATATCAGTATGTAGTGTCTCTACTTTAAAGAGTCCTCTCCTGCTGATGTTCAGGTGTATATCAGTATGTAGTGTCTCTACTTTAAAGAGTCCTCTCCTGCTGATGATCAGGTGTATATCAGTATGTAGTGTCTCTACTTTAAAGAGTCCTCTCCTGCTGATGTTCAGGTGTATATCAGTATGTAGTGTCTCTACTTTAAAGAGTCCTCTCCTGCTGATGTTCAGGTGTATATCAGTACGTAGTGTCTCTACTTTAAAGAGTCCTCTCCTGCTGATGTGCAGGTGTATATCAGTATGTAGTGTCTCTACTTTAAAGAGTCCTCTCTTGCTGATGTTCAGGTGTATATCAGTATGTAGTGTCTCTACTTTAAAGAGTCCTCTCCTGCTGATGTTCAGGTGTATATCAGTATGTAGTGTATCTACTTTAAAGAGTCCTCTCCTGCTGATGTTCAGGTGTATATCAGTATGTAGCGTCTCTACTTTAAAGAGTCCTCTCCTGCTGATGTTCAGGTGTATATCAGTATGTAGTGTCTCTACTTTAAAGAGTCCTCTCCTGCTGATGTTCAGGTGTATATCAGTATGTAGTGTCTCTACTTTAAAGAGTCCTCTCCTGCTGATGTTCAGGTGTATATCAGTATGTAGTGTCTCTACTTTAAAGAGTCCTCTCCTGCTGATGTTCAGGTGTATATCAGTATGTAGTGTCTCTACTTTAAAGAGTCCTCTCCTGCTGATGTTCAGGTGTATATCAGTATGTAGTGTCTCTACTTTAAAGAGTCCTCTCCTGCTGATGTTCAGGTGTATATCAGTGTGTAGTGTCTCTGCTGTGACATGTCTCCATATGTTGGAGCGCTAGCCAATAGGATTGCGAGTGTTCCGTAGTGATGTCATTGTGTTCCGGAAGTAAACAAAGGATTCCAATGAAGGCGTGAGAAACTCGGTCTTCACTTTAAAGTAAAATAAGTAATACCACGGTGTAGAAATACTCTGTTATGAGTAAAACATCTTAGTATGTAAAAGTACATAATTCAGAATCAAAATGTACTTTAAGTACCAAAAGCACTCATTGTGAAGATAGCAGAATACTGTATAATATATTTGGTTTTATTGACTTGAATGTTGCAGCATGTAGCTTGTGACTTTCACTAGGGCTTCAATAAAGTTTATTTAAAACTATAATCATACATGATTTTAATATTTTGTATTATTAATGAGTCTTAAAGTCTGAATCTGAAGAATTGGAGAGAAAAGTACAATATTTGATAGGTCGAGGAGAATATTCAATATAGTACTCTGGTTTCTCTGCTGAGCTGCATCATCCAAGTTGTTGAAAGCTGTTTTTTATGTGATTCCAAGGTATTTACTACCGGAAACCACATCAAGCTATAAACTGAAACACTCGAGAGCAGCAGAAACTCTGTGAGTGGCATCAAAGAAAATCTGCAGAAAATATACAGAAAAAATGTTAAATAATCCAGAGAGTGATGCTGAACTCTGGACTCTCACTGCTCCCTGCTGCATGGAGACAGCCTTATACAGACACACACACACACACACACACACACACACACACACACACACACACACACACACACACACACACACACACACACACACACACACACACACACACACACACACACACACACACGCACGCACGCACACACACACACACACACACACACACACACACACACACACACACACACACACACACACACACACACACACACACACACACACACACACACACACGCACGCACGCACACACACACACACACACACACACACACACACACACACACACACACACACACACACACACACACACACACACACACACACACACACACTCAGGCTGACGTGGCGGCCACAGGCACGTGGAGTGGTTTCAGCTGGAGGGATTTAAAGGGGCGGTGCAACCTTAAAGTTCTCTCTCTCTCCCACCCACACACACACACACACACACACACACACACACACACACACACACACACACACACACACACACACACACACACACACACACACACACACACACACACACACACAGACAGACGGTATAGAGGGTCATTGAGTTCGCGTACATACATATTGAGGCAGATGCATGTCAAATGCAGAAGTACAGCGCCTGTTCTCCACACACACACACACACACACACACACACACACACACACACACACACACACACACACACACACACACACACACACACACACACACACACACACACACACACACACACACACACACACCTGGGGTTTCAATCCCAGGAGATGAACTGGCTTGATCATGCAAAGGGAACACAGTTAGATATTTTACTTTGTGTGCCATAATGTTTAGTACAGAGAGTTACTGAACAGTTCGAAACCTCAAATGAAGCACATCAAGTGGTATGATGAAGCTGGGGAACAAAATGTGACTCAGGAACAAAATGTGACTCAGGAACAACATGTGACTCAGGAACAACATGTGACTCAGGAACAAAGCGTTTCCGTCCACTTTCTTTCTATACATCTTTGATTTGCGCATTAAAAAAGCAAACGAACCAAATATTTAAGTATTGCAAAAAAAGTTTTTACTTTTGGCTGACATGAAGACGTTGGTTTATCCACAAGAGCGAAATGAGACAAAGTGCAATAAAAGAAGATTTAGATAAATAAATGATGATGTACATGAAGTATGTGACTTTATCTTCAACTGTTGGGCTATAAAGGAACTACAGCACGGTCACATGACTTCACGTCTCCACCGCTAAGCTAAAGGAGGCTAATGTTGGGCTATAAAGGAACTACAGCACGGTCACATGACTTCACGTCTCCACCGCTAAGCTAAAGGAGGCTAATGTTGGGCTATAAAGGAACTACAGCACGGTCACATGACTTCACGTCACCACCGCTAAGCTAAAGGTGGCTAATGTTGGGCTACAAAGGAACTACAGCACGGTCACATGACTTCACGTCACCACCGCTAAGCTAAAGGTGGCTAATGTTGGGCTACAAAGGAACTACAGCACGGTCACATGACTTCACGTCACCACCGCTAAGCTAAAGGTGGCTAATGTTGGGCTACAAAGGAACTCCAGCACGGTCACATGACTTCACGATCTGTAGGATTTCTTTTTTATTCTGTAGATAGAGAAGTCCTTTCATCGTGTTCTGGACTGATTTCAATCAAAAGGCAGAAACTGGAGTTGATGCCACACAGTCACACAGATTTCACGCTTCTTTAATCTTACTTCACGCTTGTCATTATTTTCTCAATCTTTAATTAACCACTGAGGTTAGACACGGACGGACTCACACACACACACACACACACACACACACACACACACACACACACACACACACACACACACACACACACACACACACACACACACACACACACACACACACACACACACACACACACACACACACACACACACACACACACACACACACACACACATACCATGTATACATCACTTCAGGGGACATTACATTGACTTACATGCATTTCCTGGAGACTTATCCCAACCTAAACCATAACCAACACATGCCTAACCCTAACCCTTACCCTTAATCTTACCCTTAACCTAAACCTAACCAAGTCTTCACCCTAAAATTAATGATCTCCCTTATGGGGACCTCCAACAATTTGTCCTCATAAGGGAAGCCAGTGCCCACACGTGACTATGTAAACAGATTTAGGTCCTCACAAGTATAGTAATGCTAGACCACACACACACACACACACACACACACACAGACACACACACACACACACACACACACACACACACACACACACACACACACACACACACACACACACACAGACACACACACACACACACACACACACACACACACACACACACACACACACACACACACACACACACACACACACACACACACACACACACACACACACACACACACACACACACACACACAAAGCATACAAAGCACCATAACACTGTAAACATACACTCTGTAAGCTCAACAATGCAAACAAAAACACCCACATCCTTAATCACTGATTACAAAAGCCACTGTAAATGAAAGAGGAGGAAACAATCATTTATAAAGTCAACATACTCCCACTCCCATAATATATAGAGTTATTTAATGCTTCACACGGATAACGCATAGCCTACTGTGTTGCGCTATACGTATAAGGAGGGGTCAGATGTTGTTGCTTGCGGGTCATGGAGCCAAACAATAGCTACAACGGCTAAATCTATGAAATCTTTTTGCCGTCACTACTTGTTTTTTGGAACCATAAGTGACACGAGAGGGTGAAGTTAAGTACAACTGCAGGCTAAAAAGTACCTTTTCAGGTTTCCAAATTGTTAGAATTATCAATTTATAAAATACACTGAAAGGGAGAAGGTGTTGAGAACAAAAACACTGAAAAGTTTGTGACCGTCAATCAAAAAGCAGCCATTCCTTAAACAAAAGGACTCCTACACAATCTGACTTATTTCTATGTTGTTTCGCTTAAGTTTACAACATTATTAACAGAAGAGCTTCAGGAAGATGTTTAAATGCAGAAGTAATTCAACTTTACATGTAGACGTTAATACTCACATCAGTAATGAGTGATTTGGACATGGGTTTGTTTTTGAGAGTGTTCTGGAAACACCCTAATGAGCAACATGTCTCAGATCAACAAAACCCTCCGTCAGCAGTCTGACCGCAGACTGGATCCTTGATATTTAGGGGATATTGAAGGAAGAACTTTGCGAAATAATAAAATAATCATCAAAAATAGAGATGTATGGTTTTGGAAAATCCTGCACTTCCCTCCTCGGAGCTGAGGATGTCGGACTGACTCACTTCAGTTCCTCCAAAACTAAACAATGAGGAATTCAAGAGTCAGACGTGACTGTTGAATCCTCATCTGTAAATATAAAGCAGCTGGCGGTGACATTATGAAACAAAGCCTATACTCGTGTTTGTGTTGAGAGCCGTATGTTTCTGTATCTTTCACACCTGAACCAGGGATTGTAGGCAAGGCAAGTTTATTTATATAGCACCTTTCAACACAAGGCAATTCAAAGTGCTTTCCAAACATCAAACACATTAAGAAACATATTATAAAATGGCATTTAAAAATACTCATTCAGAAGCAAAGATAGGTACATGAATACAAGTTACAGTGCAGTTTGAGATGTGAATAGTTCAATTAAAAGCAGCGGCAAAAAGCCTGGATTTAAAAGTAGTCAGAGTTGCAGCGGACCTGCAGGTTTCTGGGAGTTTGTTCCAGATATTTGGAGCATAATAACTGAACGCTGCTTCTCCATGTTTAGTTCTGACTCTGGGGACAGAAAGCTGACCAGTCCCTGAAGACCTGAGAGATCTGTCTCTGGGGACAGGAAGCTGACCAGTCCCTGAAGACCTGAGAGATCTGACTCTGGGGACAGGAAGCTGACCAGTCCCTGAAGACCTGAGAGATCTGACTCTGGGGACAGGAAGCTGACCAGTCCCTGAAGACCTGAGAGATCTGTCTCTGGGGACAGAAAGCTGACCAGTCCCTGAAGACCTGAGAGATCTGTCTCTGGGGACAGAAAGCTGACCAGTCCCTGAAGACCTGAGAGATCTGGATGGTTCATAGTTTAGCAGGAGGTCAGAAATGTATTTTGGGCCTAAACCATTCAAAGCTTTATAAACCAGCAGCAGTATTTAGAAATCTATTCTTTGACACACAGGAAGCCAGTGTAAAGACTTCAGAGCAGGAGTGATGTGATCCACTTTCTTAGTGTCAGTGAGGACTCGAGCAGCGGCGTTCTGAATCAGCTGCAGCTTCCTCATAGATGTTTTAGTGAGACCTGTGAAGACACCATTGCAGTAGTCCAGTCGAGTAAACAAAAGTCAAATTTCTGACCAGGCAGCTCATTAACTAGACAACTACTGGGATACTTTCCACCGCCGTCCAACTGAACTGAAGTAAGACTTTAATAAACTGTTCGGACAGACTTCCAGATTGAAGTCTGTTTCATAGTCAAACAGAAAAACAATTCACAAACAGCGATGTATCGACAAAGTGAATCCAGTTTCATTTACACTCAGCAGTGGCGATTCTAGAGTTTGTGGGGGCCCTAGGCAAAAATGCACTGGGGGCCCCGGTTCCCCCCCCCCCCCCCCCACCAATAAGAAGCATTATCCATGGGGCCGCCTTGAGGGGGTTTCCCGACATGTCGTTGCAGTAAATTAAAAGGTGTTTCATGTTGTCGTTGCTGTGGACCTTTGTTTGTAGATCTGTTCGTTGTTCTCGAGTCCAGGAGGAAGTTAAAAAGAGACAATGTAGTCCCGGAAAAGGTCAAATGGGTAATCTAATGAAAGTAACGTGGTTTTGAAACAGACGCAGAATGCAGCGCTGTATCGGAGGAGGGTGAAGGAGAGAAGGGCCGAGCAAGCCTGTCTCTATATCGGATTCCTGGCTCCTCCTCTCATTGGCTTCTTCGACGATGGGGGGTCTCCCTCCACTCGTTCTTCTGTGTCTGATATCGCGTAAATAAGAGGATTTAGACGTTGTGTGTTTATTGTATAACTTCACAAGCCTTTTCTCCTCGTATTCTCATTCGTGACTTTTTATTTAATGCATTTTAACGGCTGTAATCATTGATAGCGTGAAGCTGGAAGTAACGTCGCTAGACCGGAAGTGACGTCATGTAAACAACGGGGATGTCTTTCAATAAAGCGTTTCAAAATAAAACTGTGCTTTCATTTAACATTCAGCAATGATGTTAGCCACAAGCTAATGCAACCCGGACATGAAGTATTTTCAGAATAAAACAGTTTTAAGTTTACAGTGTATTTAATCTTAAGCCATATAAACATTGATTTTAATTTCTTACAATTAATCCCCATGGGGAAACTCAGTAGTTTTAAATGTAAGTACAAGTAAAATACTTACTACTTAATTCGCAGTTTCTGTTTTATTGACTAAAATAAGACATTGGAAGATTTGGACTCTGGGAAACTTTGATGGACAATTAATGCTTTTGTTCTGAAAAACTAGTAACCTCTGGGTCTGAGTATGTAATCTCACCATACTACTCCTTTAAAGGCTCCCACAGGATCGTTGACATCCACCGATATTCATCTCCTTCTAATTTATATGCATTATCAAGCATTTGCAAATCTAACAAAGAAGTTTTGCAGCATTTCAGTTAACCACATTTAAAACTACAAGCATGAATAACCAATGGTTTAGGATTTAGGTACAAGGTACAAAATCTAGCTAAGCTAACGTACTGTAGCATCTATCTTGTTGGGGTTAATCATTACAGCCTCACATGCCCCTTTCACATCAACGCGGCTCCAGGGCCGGTTTGGAGCTGGAGCTTGAAAAGCACCGGTTTTTCCTGTTCACACCACAGCGGAGTGTAAGCTCCGGAATCCGGTTCGTTTCAAGCACCAAAAAGTTGTCTGTCTAGAGAAAAAGCACCGCATACGTCACGCTTACATCGGATCTGGGCTGTGACCAAATAACACGCGACATCCGCCTTTCCGCCAGCTTCAACATGATCTGTGGAAATAACATTGAGAATCAGTTTTAATGTTATACCATAGTAATTAATGCTGCAAAGCTGGGTATTTTGAGCTTGGCGCATGCAGAGGCTAACAACAGCTAGCTCTAACGCCATCGAATAGGACGTATATTTACCTTCTTTGTCCTACGGGAATCGTCGTTGAAGTTGATGATGATTGTAAAGAACTTTTGAATGTAGCATGTAACGACTGTAAAGTTGGTAGTAAAGTCGTCCCATTTCTTCCATTTCGTTTCGACAGAGCAAAACCAAAACGAGTAGCGCTTCAATACAATTGGTCATTGTTGTTGTTGTCGATGTGAGGGGGTTCTGCACGGTTTGGCTTTACGAAGCGGGCACGCAAACGATGAAGCAATGACGCAGCACCAGTCGGGCTCTGAGCGGTGTGAACAGAGCGGGAACCGAAGAACCGGTTCCGAACTAGAAAAGCTCTAGCACGGAGCGAGAACGGGAAAAGCCTTGGTGTGAAAGGGGTAACAGAGACCCCACATCTAGTTTTTTTATTTATTGATTTATTCAAAGTGGCACGAACATACAAATCAATGAAAAGATGTAAAAACAAAACAGAGCCACTGTACGTAGGATTTCTTCGTAAACTCCACCTTTTTTCTTTTGCAAATCTCAATAGAAAATCTCAAGGTTTACATGTACTTTTATGCACATTTTGAAGTCAAGCATCTTAAAAAGCTGAATCGAGATTCAACAAACCTTCTTCAATTGTGCAAAAAACGTTTAGATTGAGGTGTTTTTGTGCATTGAAATTAGTCGATGTGCTAAGATGTAGTTAATATCTCACTAACATGACATTAAATAAAGTTCAGTAATGAGTTGTGGGAAAATACAAAGTAGTCAAGACAGGAGGTAAGTCATGAAGAGAGTCATTCTGCTTGAGTCTTAAAATGCATACACCTGCATTAAAACACGTTGTTAACCAAACCAAAGGCTGAAGGGAAGGAAGACAGGAGATTAATCTACCGAACGCTTTGTCTCACTACGGTCCATTATTCTGAGCTTTAAACCGTTCTCCTGATTCACCTCTTGTGATGTCCTCGAATCCACCAGCTCAGTGCGAGTCACGGCGGATCAGAGGCCCACTAGCGCCTGAATCTATCTGGATAAAAAGGACCGTTTCAATGTTTGATATTTTCCATTTTGATGCGGTGAGTCAGATTCAGGCGAGGGAAGTTCGGCCGGCTCTAAAACCGTCTGCATCTGTTTGGCAGAGCAGGAAGTCTCTTGATCCACTCCTGATCCCTGTTGGTATTCAAACTGATCACTCCTGGGTTTAAAGGTTCATATCTGTGTCTAGAGATCCCATCAGCTGATAAGGAACACACACTTATCTCCATATACAAAACACACTCACACACTAGCTTTTAGGCATTTCCCTGAAAATACTGATTACTCAAGTACCCAATTTAGTCTATTTCGTGGTACATGTACTTTCTTTTTCATGTAACTGTATATTTCTACTTCACTACACTTCAGAGTGAAATACTGTACTTTAACTGCAATACTATTATTCAATGTTTCATTTCTTTAAAAGAAAACACAATGACTTATATGACATTAAGCAGTAATATACTACCAGGCGATTGGCTGCGTATGGATGAGCTACAACAATAACATACTCTTATGGGTATTCACTATAGAGACAGAGTAGAATGGGTTGATGTTCTTCAATAATAGAACACTAAGTACTTATTGCTGCTATTTCAAGTAGTTAATTTTACTCAGTAAGTACTCAGATCTTGTACTTTAGTAAAAGTAGAAGTACTCAGATCTTGGACTTTAGTAAAAGTAGAAGTACTCAGATCTTGTACTTTAGTAAAAGTAGAAGTACTCAGATCTTGTACTTTAGTAAAAGTAGAAGTACTCAGATCTTGTACTTGAATAAAAGTACTCAGATCTTGTACTTGAATAAAAGTACTCAGATATTGTACTTGAGTAGAAGTACTCAGATCTTGTACTTTAGTAAAAGTAGAAGTAGTCAGATCTTGTACTTTAGTAAAAGTAGAAGTACTCAGATCTTGTACTTGAGTAAAAGTAGATGTACTCAGATTATGTACTTGAGTAAAAGTAGAAGTACTCAGATCTTGTTCTTGAGTAAAAGTACTCATATCTTGTACTTGAGTAGAAGTACTCAGATCTTGTACTTGAGTAGAAGTACTCAGATCTTGTACTTTAGTAAAAGTAGAAGTACTCAGATCTTGTACTTGAGTAAAAGTAGAAGTACTCAGATCTTGTACTTGAGTAAAAGTAGAAGTACTCAGATCTTGTACTTGAGTAAAAGTAGAAGTACTCAGATCTTGTACTTTAGTAAAAGTAGAAGTACTCAGATCTTGTACTTGAGTAAAAGTAGATGTACTCAGATTATGTACTTGAGTAAAAGTAGAAGTACTCAGATCTTGTACTTTAGTAAAAGCAGAAGTACTCAGATCTTGTACTTGAGTAAAAGTAGATGTACTCAGATTATGTACTTGAGTAAAAGTAGAAGTACTCAGGTCTTGTACTTGAGTAAAAGTAGATGTACTCAGATTATGTACTTGAGTAAAAGTAGAAGTACTCAGATCTTGTACTTGAGTAAAAGTAGAAGTACTCAGATCTTGTACTTGAGTAAAAGTAGAAGTACTCAGATCTTGTACTTTAATAAAAGTAGAAGTACTCAGATCTTGTACTTGAGTAAAAGTAGATGTACTCAGATTATGTACTTGAGTAAAAGTAGAAGTACTCAGATCTTGTACTTTAGTAAAAGCAGAAGTACTCAGATCTTGTACTTGAGTAAAAGTAGATGTACTCAGATCTTGTTCTTGAGTAAAAGCAGAAGTACTCAGATCTTGTACTTGAGTAAAAGTAGAAGTACTCAGATCTTGTACTTGAGTAAAAGTAGATGTACTCAGATTATGTACTTGAGTAAAAGTAAAAGTACTCAGATCTTGTACTTGAGTAAAGTAGAAGTACCAGAGTGTAGGAATTCTCTGTTACAGTGAAAGTCCTCATTCAAAATGTTCCTCAAGTGAAAGTAGAAAGTATTCTCATCTAAATATAGTGAAAGACAGTGAAAGTAGTCGTTGTGCAGATTGGTCCATTTCAGAATAATATATATATATATTTTATAATGATTGATCATGAAAGTGTTCTCAAAGCTGGTGAAGGTGCAGCTAGTCTGAAGTACTTTGTAGACTGCAGGGTAGCTGGTGAAGGTGCAGCTAGTCTGAAGTACTTTGTAGACTGCAGGGTAGCTGGTGAAGGAGCAGCTAGTCTGGAGTACTTTGTAGACTGCAGGGTAGCTGGTGAAGGAGCAGCTAGTCTGGAGTACTTTGTAGACTGCAGGGTAGCTGGTGAAGGAGCAGCTAGTCTGGAGTACTTTGTAGACTGCAGGGTAGCTGGTGAAGGTGCAGCTAGTCTGAAGTACTTTGTAGACTGCAGGGCAGCTGGTGAAGGTGCAGCTAGTCTGAAGTACTTTGTAGACTGCAGGGTAGCTGGTGGATTCACTCCAGGTGGAACTGTCTGTATGTGCTCAGCTCTAAATCAGTATGTGGTTATAGAGGTAAAGTCATATAAATAAACAGTTTTAATGAAGCATGTCCAGCTTTTTTCTTTTGCATTGCATTCTGGGAAATTCTTAGAAAGCTCACCCTCCAGAGATTTCTAACTCAGGCGGAAAACCTCCCCGTAAACACAACCCCAGTCACTCACACATTACATCGTTTTTTCTCAATGTCTAGGAAGCATTGAACTCTTGTTCGCATTTAAATCCCCACATTTAAAAGTGTCTCCCTGAAACATAATGATTTAAACTCCACGGACACAAATGTTTCCGTGTCCAGGACGTCCATGACATGTCCGCTTTGAAACAAACTAGATGCAGTACCTCTTTGTTGTTGTTGTCTAGACGTATAGTTGTAGCTGCAACTCATCAAATTAGTGCTTATTCTTGGGCACTTTACCACCTACTGGACCGTGGAGAGGCACACCCAGAGTCCACGTTTCAGTTCTGAGTACATTCTCCTTTTCAAACCTACATCTGGTCCGCAGAAACACTGACTGCGCTTTTCCTTTTTCTACCAACTAGCCAACGTGTGTGTGTGTGTGTGTGTGTGTGTGTGTGTGTGTGTGTGTGTGTGTGTGTGTGTGTGTGTGTGTGCGCGTGCGTGTGTGTGTGTGTGTGTGTGTGTGTGTGTGTGTGTGTG
>NW_027262580.1:0-26982 GCF_902827115.2 Pseudochaenichthys georgianus | reverse complement strand
ATTTGTGATATTGAGCTATAGATAAACATTGATTGATTGATTAAAGTACTTTGATCAAAATGTACTGAAGTAAAAGTACTTATAATGCAGAAGACAATCTTTTAAGGATGATACATATTAGTGTTATTATAATTATCGATGCACTAAAGTCTAATGTGTGTTTGAATCTGCATTGTAACGAGGTATTAAATGTAAAAAGTACCATATTTACTTCTGAATTTTGGTATGAGCAGCAGGAAATGGGAATGATCAAGTGGTTAAAAGTTGTACAGTACTTGAGTGCATGTACTTAGTTACTTTAGTTACTTACTTTGAATGTTTACTTTCCCAAAAATATTCACTTTATAATCACAGATGACAAAAAACCGTCCAAATGTTCACATGTGTTTATGTCATGTTGTCTGAATCTCCTCGTACCTCAACACTAAGTACCCTAGCTTTACTTAAGTTCATGTACTTAGTTACTTTCTACTTTAAGTATTTTTCCTGATACCCCAACCACAGTACTGATCACTGATTTCATGGAGGGAGAAGGGATAGGGGATGTGAGAGAAGGAGGAAGAGGGAGGAGGAGGAGGAAGAGGGAGGAAGAGGGAGGAGGAGGAGGAGGAGGGAGGAAGAAGGAGGGAGGAGGTGAAAGCCTACATAAGAGAGCCGCTCCTCCTCTCCAGCTTCAGTCCCTCCGCAGGAGTTTTATCTGGATCTATATATCCCTCCGCGCCTCCGCCCCGCCATGCTCTCCCCGGGGCTCTGCGTCTCTCTGCTGGCCGCCTGCCTCGCTCTGTTCCCGGCTGTGGAGGTCCGGGCCGCCTCCTGTGAGCCGGTGCGGATCCCGCTGTGCTGGTCCATGCCCTGGAACATGACCAAGATGCCGAACCACCTCCACCACAGCACGCAGGACAACGCGGTGCTGGCCATAGAGCAGTTTGAGGGGCTGCTGGGTGAGTGATGAGAAGCCCCCCGAAACAGTCAATTAACTCTAACTCAAGTTTCAAAGCTTTATTGTCACGTGCACAGCAGCTGCAGCTGTTCTATCTCACAGGCTATCAAACACCTGAGCTCTGTAAAGTGCCGATCTACTTATTTATATAAATAGTTATCGCTGCAATAAAACGTATTTAATTGTGTCTTAATGTATATTATTAAATGTCACATTATGTTCTTGTACATATCATATTCTACTTACATGGGTATAGACTTCATGCACTATTTGTATTTTATTATGCATTGTTGGAGGAGCTCAGGTCAGAAGAATGTCATCGCCATTTCTACACTGTAGCTGATGTGCATATTAAAACATTTGAATTGTAGATGTGAAAATGAAAACAGAGCCTCCTCCAACAGAGCAACATGAATATATATATAGGACCTAGAACAAATAAAACAGATCAAATAGTGCAAGAGAATGTTTGGAGATGTGCAAGTAACGAAACACTGAACGAACATCCAGCTATTCATGGTGTGATTTTATGAAGATGGCCAGAGTATCTTTAGTTGTGGTCCTTGATGCTACTTGTTAGTGGAGAAAGAGTGTTATGTATCTGTGGTATACAACGTTTAAGTACACGGTCTGAGTACTTACATCTCTGTTCTACTACACAACGTTTCAGAGCCATATATTGTACTTTTTATTCCACTAAACTGTATGTGTTTGATAAGTGCAGATTCAGATTTACAATGGAAAGAACAACAAACTATATTTGGGCTTTGTTTGTTGTTTTGTTGACTATTTCCAGAAATGTTCTGATCTTAAAATGAGTGGATTAAACCCATGTAATCATATAAGAAATCATTAGTTGCAGCCCTATTTTGTTTATTCAACTATTTGGAAGCATATGCATCAAGTAGAACCTGAAATAAAATCAATAAACATGTTAAAAAATGTTTTTGATGATTAAAAAAACAAATAAATTAAAACTGCGGTCACAGACGTGCACGCAGTTGTGGGCGGGCCTTCGCGTCCGAGCGCCTGTAGGGGAGGGTCGCCGGTCGTCCCGGCGTCAAGCAGATGTGCGCGTGTCCTCCGAAATGAGCCGTTCGTCATTTCTCGAACGTGCGCGTCCCGGACTCCCAGGTCTTCCGGCAGCGACCGGGAAACGTATGTGGGCTCGCCGCCTCGAAGGAAAACACATTTCTGTAAAGGCTCGTCGACGATCGATTATCGCGGAGGCTGTCTGGAGGAGCCTTAACCTGTTAAACCCCGAGCCTGTTTTTCAGGTTTCAGGCTCGAAAATGACATTCCCAGAACAAATTACCATAACTTCACTTCTAAAAGGTTTATATGAATTTTATCAAATCAAGGTTACATCTGTGAGTTGGATGTAGAAGTGTCAGAATCAATATAGATCTTTCAGTGTCAGAGTAAATCCAGATGGAACATAGCAAAAAAATGTAAATTCCTGTCTCCGCCTAAAGAAAACCCATTACTTATAGTGAAGACCAACCTTGAATGATGGGTTAGTAGCCTAAAAGCTTTAGGAATCCAAAGTATAACATATAAGTACCCTGTATCAAGATTGAGGCAAAACAAGTGAGATTTGACCTTTTTAGAGAGGTTTATGAAAATAAAGTCCAGGCGGAATAAGCTTTGGGCACATTTGACCTTTTTCAGGTACCAGACTATACAAATCATTGTATTACATTGAATCATCACTATAGGTATCAGAGATGTTCACAAGTCTTTTTTTGCAAGTCCAAGTCAAGTCTCAAGTCTTTGGTCACGAGTCCAAGTCAAGTCTCAAGTCTTTGTGGGGTGAGACTTGATCAAGTCTCAAGTCTTTGGTCACGAGTCCAAGTCAAGTCTCAAGTCTTTGTGGGGTGAGACTTGATCAAGTCTCAAGTCTTTGGTCACGAGTCCAAGTCAAGTCTCAAGTCTTTGTGGGGTGAGACTTGATCAAGTCTCAAGTCTTTGGTCACGAGTCCAAGTCAAGTCTCAAGTCTCTAAAAAAATAAAAGTCTCATGTCTCTTCTGGTTGTAATAAGCCTTCTATTGTCTGCTGCTATCCAGTCTGTTAAGAATACTGCAGCTATATCTAAGAAATTCAAAGCATGTACTGTGTTATTATCACTCCTATATCTATTAGCATACAGTATCAGTACTGATTAGTTGTTTGTTATATGATCACTTTAAACAGGCTATTGCAATATGAGGACAAACATCACACTTTAGCTAAATGCAAACAACTTGTAAGCAAAACACTTCAGAATCAGAAATCAGTATCACAAATACTTTATTAATCCCCCGCAGGGAAACTGTTAAAAGTACTTAAAAGCGGGTAATGATTAACGTTACCGACCTTTTTTATGTCATGTCAAGAGTTGGATGTCAACGCCACTCAACTCAAACAAGTGTGACAAGCAATTCACTAATCTTTTCAAATATTCAGTTACAAAGCTAGTAGCAAGCTAAGTTAATATTACATAGCTGATGCTGAGCTAAACATGTTTGCTAACCGTCCATGCGTTAATGTGACTGACCTCTCCGGGTGACTTTAAGTGCCTGATGAAATCCGACGTTGTTGCGCCAGCATCCTTGATTTTGATATTGCAGACTTTGCAGTGTGCGCTCCTTTTCTTGGTGCCGCCGGCATTTGTTCGAAGTTTTTGTAGTTGAACCTAATTACAAGCGGTACAGCCGCAGGTGTGCCGCCGGTCGCTATTGTGTTACTACGAGGTAGTAACAGAGGCGCGCACGTCTGCGTAATGAGCCCGGCTAAAATAACTGGATGGCCTACCTGCCTGTCAGCCTTCCATCTGGGCACACACTTATCTCGTGCCCTCATTGGTCATGTGCGCGTTCGTGTGTGTTGGAGGAGGCGGGCTCTATAAGGAAGTAGCAGCCTCTAGCAGATTATCTCCGGTTGTGTATTTTCAAATTCTAGCGATCTCGAGCCGGTTTCTCTCAGATGTACCTACCCCACCTTTAATACGCCAACAATAGAACACACAATGATTGTTCACGAGTCCCAACACACGAGTCCAAGTCGAGTCTGAAGTCTTTTGGTCACGAGTCCAAGTCAAGTCTGAAGTCTCTGTGTGTGCGACTTAAGTGCGACTCGAGTCCGAGTCACAGACTCGAGTCCCCATCTCTGATAGGTATTCATTCCACCCAAAACAACAACAAAAAAATAAAAATAATAAAAAAATATATATATATATTGTTGTATGTGTGAGTGTGTGTACTAGGTGTCTGTAAGTGTAGGTGTGTGTATGTGTAGGTGTGTATGTGTAGGTGTAGCTGTGTGGGTATGTGTAGGTGTGTGTAGCTGTGTGGGGATGTGTGTGTATGTACCAACGCACTATACAATAAAATACACTGTAGGTCATTGTGTGTAAGTGTACTTGCACAATAAAAAAAAACGGAAACATAAGTGACATTTGACTCCAACTGGGGCAGATTTATTTCAAACATTTTACCAACACACTATAGGCATGTAAAAACAATTCTTTTACCAATGTACTATACAATAAAATCACACTAGGTATATAAAAACAACAAGTAATTTTTTTTAAATAAACACTCGCAAAACGTTATACCTACCTGAACTTTATACCTACCTGAATGTTCCAGTGTTTAGGTCGTGCCGCTCCCTGAAACAGTTCTTGTTGACAGTGAAGCACAGAGGGACCTGGCACTTCCTGCAGTACACCGGTGTCTTCACCCTTTTGAGTCCAGCATCTAGGCACCTCCTGCAGTTCTTCCTGACCTTGGTGGCATCTTCCCATAATACTCGGGCATGCATGTGAGTGGTGGAGGAGGGGGTGGTGGAGGTGCAGGGCCTTCAGCAGACTCCAACAATTCTGCAGCAAGCTGCTCCCTGAAAGTATTCTGGGTGTGTGGCTTTGTCCTGCTGGGGTCACACCCCATCTAACAAATGTGGAAAAACAAAGAGATTAGATGAATTCACTGGCTTATACTTATAGGATAATATTGGACTATAAATTAATAATATGACACCAAATAAATAAGTAAACACATGTATATATTCATTCACTGGCCATTCATTTAGAAAATGTAACTCAAAAAGACAAGTAACACTATTTAGCATTTTGGCTAATCATTCCTGTTGGCTAAGCTAACACTAGGCGCATTCACACTGCGGTACTTTCCCACAAAGGTTCATGCGAACTCTTTAGTTCGCATGAACTAAGTACAGATCGCGTTCACACCGGAAAAAGTCCCTGGGGAGGATTAGGCAAATGAAGCCGCTGACGTCACTTCTTCTTCTTCTGCTTTGGGTTTACTGGCAGGCCGCAAACCACTTCACGGCGTATAGCTGCCGCCCAAAGTCCCCGGCCGGAAGTCCCCGGAGTTGGGGAAGGCTTCAGTAGAAGCTGCTGGGACTCCCAGCAGCTTCTACTGAAGCCTTCCGAGTAAATCGCCAGAATGCCGACACCTCCTCATCTCCACCGCTCCCATGTTTTATATTGTGTTGCCATAAGTTAGTCTCTCTGCGTTTCTGCGCTGGGCTAATGCTAATGCTAATAATGCTAATGTGAGGATAATAAAATGGCGGCTTCACAAAACTTTTTGGGAGTTTTACGGGCCGTGGTTTACAATCCGCCCAGCCAATCAGACATATAGCTCTTTTCTCACAAAAGAGCCGCTCGAAAGTCCCTGCTCTCTAGCAGGGACTTTCGAGGGGGTAAAAAGGTTCGCATTAACTAATTTTAGTACCGGCTCTTTTTGGTGTGAACGCGATCATGAACTAAGTTCGCATGAACCTTTGTGGGAAAAGTACCTCAGTGTGAATGCGCCTACTGTGATGCAGTTCCACCAAACACAAAAGTAATATATAAAAAGGATAATATTGGACTCTAAATGAATAATATTACACCAAATAAATAAGTAAACAGATGTATATATTCATTCACTGGCCATTCATTTAGAAAATGTAACTCCAAAAAGACAAGTAACACTATTTAGCATTTTGCCTAATCATTCCTGTAGCTTCTTGGCTAAGCTAGCACTGTGACGCAGTTCCACCAAACACATAAGTAATGTATAAAAACAGAGAGATTACATACCTTTCCCGTGGTGGAAGATCAACATCCGAGTCACTACTGTCCGGATCCAGGTCTGGCTGGAGGAGATCTTCATCATCCGACGAAGAGTCATCTGGTATGATCATAGCCCCGCTATCGTCAGCTAGCATCTCTAGCACCTGCTCTGTGGTGAAGCTCTCCCTTCTGGCTGCGTAATGGAGCCGGAGCGGGCGTAGTTTATACTACGAAGGATCATATCTTTGGAACCCATTGGTCGATTTGGGTGATTGACACCTTTTATGAACCGTTAGAGCCAATAGAATCGAGTGACAGTTAGTAACTTTCAGATGATATGTAGTTTGTGCAGAAAATATTAAGTTTTAAAGATAATTTTTGCTAGTTAGCACCGGAAGTAGCATCTGCCCGTTTTAGCTAAGGGCTAATGCTAACGCTTCTTGTGACACTTTTGTTTTGTTTCGGTAAAAATGGTTCTTATCGTCAGTTAGCTGAGATTCTTCTCGTTAATCTGGTATAACACATTGATAGGTTTTTAAATATTAAGATGCCCTGAGACAGTGTCGAGAAAAAAAACCAGGGTCCCCGGGGACCTTCGGGTTTAACAGGTTAACCGTGGCATGCGGTGCAGTGGGTTGTGCAGACGTTCTGCCCTTGGCTGTTTGTTTACTCAATAAACGCATCTCCTCTGGATATTAGGCCATGTATGTTCCATACCAGTAGAGTTTGCTTTTTGTTGTTGTGTTTATTGATCAAAAAGCAAACCTTCAATACAGCTGTTATGTGGTCAAGGTAAGTAAAGTAATATTTGAAGCTGTGTATTGGTTAATATTAGCATATGACTTAAAATGAAAACACAACAGCATTTCACAAAACGCCACAGCATTTCACAAAACGCTACAGCATTTCAGAAAACACCACAGCATTTCACATTGGACGGAAAGGGTATTCCTTTAGGGAGAACACTTCTTGTTTATGATTGGACAGAGCCAGCCAGACAGCACTGCTGTGATTGGTTGTTTTTGCTGCCAGTGAAGAAATGACGCTTCGTGATTGGTCAACGTCCGACAACGCAATATGTCCCAACCGGTCCCTCCCAACACATCAGCCGTTAGCACACACTCAGAGCTCACAGCTCCTCATATCTCTTCAGAAACTGGACAAAAGTTAAATATGTACAAACCACAGACTGTCTATGTCATGGCGAATACAGTCGCTGCTTTATTTATGTCTGTATGACGTTGTTGTGAGTGTGGACGGAGCAGCTACATGTTAGTTTAGCCTGATGGATCCGATTCCATTCTGAAAACACGCATTTTAAAAGCTTTTCGCCTGCCGTTTTGTCTGCAGACTTGTCAAAGCATTAATTCATGGTTTTTACTAACCGTTATCAGTATGTAGTTACTTCGGCATCACTTTGAAACGTGTATTACAATTAAATCACTGTCAAATATGTTCATTTTGTTGTAGTTGGTATCTCCTATAGGATGTACATGGAGATACTTCCCGCCCCCTCTCCAGCGCGTCTTGTTTGAATGACAGGAGCAAACACAGCCGACAGCCGCGGTGAAACTCAAGCGATTAGAGCGATGCGAATATTGGGTAGTCTACCATAGTATTTACATGGAGATAAGCCCCTTAAAAACCATGAATCAATAAAGCATTAATTCTGTGTTTACTCCTGTGATTCAAAAAAGACGCTGGAGAGGGGGCGGGCCGGATCTCCATGTAAATCCTATCGGAATCGGATCGATCAGGCTAAACTAACCTGTAGCCATGACATAGACAGTCTGTGTTTTGCATATCTTTAATTTTTCCAGTTTCTGAACAGATATGAGGAGCTGTGAGCTCTGAGTGTGTGCTAACAGCTAACGGCTGATGTGTTGGGCCAATCACGAAGTCATTTCTTGATTGGCAGCAAAAACAACCAATCACAGCAGTGCTTCTCTGGCTGGCTCTGTCCAATCACAAACAATAAGTGTTCTCCCTAAGGAATACCCTTTCCGTCCAATGTGAAATGCTGCAGTGTTTTGTGAAATGCTGCGGTGTTTTGTGAAATGCTGTGGCGTTTTGTGAAATGCTGTGGTGTTTTCTGAAATGCTGCGGCGATTTGTGAAATGCTGTGGCGTTTTGTGAAATGCTGTTGTGTTTTGTGAAATTCTGTTGTGTTTTGTGAAATGCTGTGGTTTCTTGCACTTCATGGCCACCGTACCATAGAGATGTTTTTATTTGAAAGTAAATTCAGATGGAACATAGTAAAAACATGTAAATTCTAATGTCCGCCTAAAAAAAAACATTACTTATAGTGAAAACCACCCTTGAATGATGAGTTTAGTAGACTAAAAGCTTTAGGAATCCAAACTATAACATATAATAAGTACGCTGTATCAAGATTGATGAAAAACAAGTGAAATGTGACCTTTTTAGAGAGGTTTAGAAAAATAAAGTCCACCTCACCTCTGGGTAATTTGGGAACCATCAGTTCCATTTGAACGTTTTCACTGTAAAAATCATTTTATTACTTTGAATTATCACTATAGGTATTCATTCCATCCAAATACAACTGTTGTGAAAAAATAAATAAAATAAAACATACTCTGTTATCCTCTTAGGCCCCACCGACCCGAAATCGCGTCATTTTCAGGAAACAACGTCTAAGGAAGCTTAATATTTAATAAACTATGAATATTTTATATCCATAGAACGGGAAAAAAAACTAATTTAACTGATCTTTTTCATTTATTTTTTCACAAAAAACACACAATGCTAACAGTGAGCCTCTGAATTAGCCCCGAGCGAAAAATGCTAACCTATTACTACACCGAAAATCACTCCTAGCTCCCTTATTACTTATCCTAGCTCTACATCCAACACATTGTTTATGACCGCAAGGAGACACAGAATCTAACGGTGCCCACCTCAACACTAAAAGATACAAACTAGCGAGGTTACCAACAAAAATGTACATCAAAACAAGTGGCGCTAGGTATTAGCATTAGCACTGCACACACCCACCGCGTGTTCCAATGAAAAGCATACATATATATAAATAAAGTATAAAGTATAGGTCAACACATTTCAGTATAACACACCAATTGCAATATTACTCACGTTTGCAGGTCTCCCTTGAAAAAGAGATCTATGATCTCAATGGGACCAATCTGGTTAAATAAAGGTTTGAAATGAAATGAAATGAAATGACACCGTGGAGCAGGGTTTCTATGTAGGCCTACCGAGAAGTGGGTAGTTTAATGAGTCTGTTGACGACAAAACCTCCGCGCACACAGACAGCCAAGGCAAGCTACCTGAATTAAGTCTCTCCCTAAACCGGCAATACCGGAAATGTGACATCCGGTTTGTCCTTCACAATAAAGTTTTTCAAAATAAAGGTACATTTAATATTGACGTATCAAATTGATTCAAATGTCTTACACAACATATGTATCGAGACAATAAATGAACTGTTTATATAGTCGATCAACACTGTGTATGTTACTCATTACAGGATAATCACATGGCACTAAATCAGACCGGCTGTTCTCCTCTGTTTACATCCTGCTGGTTTAAATTATGTGTTCTATAGGCTCTGTGCACAAGATTGAGTTGAGTAGTGAGCCATTCGTTTTTTTTCATGGTGAGATGTCTGCTGAGAGGTCCTTGTCTATACCTCGCTGACTTTGAGGACATCTGGGTCTGGCAGCTCCCCCTGCACGGCCTTGTAACGTGTACTCCTTTGAACACAGCTACATACAATTACTTACAATTACAATTACAATATATATTACCTTACACCGTCAGCAACTGTAAACTGCTTTGGCATAGTGGAAATGAACACCATGTCACTCACTCTGCCTGGTTTCACACACTATTAATTACACAAAAGAATTGTCAATTTAATTGAAAAGGTTGTTGATGCAATATACTAAATCAGCTCTTGGCACAAAGGAAATACTCATTAAATCATGGATTGGCTGTGAACACATACTGTTCTATTGTATTGCATAGAAAGATGTGTTACTGTTCTGCTTGTAGTGGAAATACTGTTTGTAGTCGTAGATAGAAAAACAAAGATGGAAAACATTTCACCATACATTGTTTAGGAGTTTTATATGTATTGGGTGTTTATGGTTAATGTGGGAAATTAATAAGCAGAGCTGTTGCTGGTACATTTCTGTGCCATCATAATAGTAATGTGTATACAGCGTTTCGTGAATATCTGGAAAAATATGCGAGTAGTTTGGAGTCATTTGAGACTGGTACAGAAATGGTACATTCTCTGTTAGCCTACGTTCGCCCCGATTGAGCTAGCATCTATTTTATTCGCAATTTAACATCATATTGGATATGCGCTTAACTTGTCCTGGACTGGAATTTTTCCGATCTTTTCCCGAGGAGGTGTTTGCGAAAAAGCGCTTAAAATGCATGAATAACACTGATATTTCAAAATGGCCGACTTTCTGGGGGGCGGGGCTAATGGAAGCTCTTTTGAAATATGTCCGCAATTCCATCAGTAATGTCTGTGGCAAGATTGGGGTAGTTTGGAGAAACTATATGTGACTATCGCACAATAGGGGGCGCTACTGAGCTGGTGTACAAAAATCTACATTTTTTTTGTACAGTCTGGAAAAGACGTGGGTTGTGACGTGTGTTCCAAGTTTTGCGTACAAAAGTCATTTTAGCGATTTTGTGGCATTTAAATCGTCAAAATTGGTACATGTTCCGTTAGCTTACGAGCTCCCCGTTTGAGCAGTCGACTAATCATTCGCAATTTAGCATCACATTGGATATGGGCTGATCTTGTCCTGGTTTGAAATTTTTCCGATTATTTTCCTAGGAGAAGTATGCGAAAATGCGCTTAAAATGGACATATTTCAAAATGGCCGACTTCATGGGGGGCGGAGATAATGGAAGCCATTTTGAAATATGTCCGCATTTCCATGAGGAATCTCTGTGCCAAGTTTCGGGTAGTTCGAAGAAACTATATTTGACTACCGCACAATAGGGGGCGCTACTGAGACATATTTGCTAAAACGTGCGATTTTTTTCTACAGTCTGGAAAAGGTTGTGGGCTGTGACATGCGTTCCGAATTTAAAGGCCGTAACTCATTTTCTCCCCTACTTATGGCTCGGTAAATTTTTTAACCCTTCGATTTCGAGAAAAAACTGAATAGGACACGCCCACATTTTTCATTGGTTGCGACCCTTTAAATCTCAGTTTATACTCACCCTGCCAGTATGTCTATGACAATATATATTTTTTTAGTCCATCGGTTCTTGAGATATAAATTAGTTGTGTTTTTGGCGCCCCCTATTGTTCGAAATGAACATTGTTTGTTGTGCCTATTCCCCAAGACACACTGAACCTATCCACCGAAATCTGTGATATTTGGATACATTTTGGATGAATTGTGAGCATTTATGTGTAGGCCACACCCTTTTGCTAATACGTTTTGATTGATTTCGGCCACATTTTTCCACACCTCGTGCTCATTTTGTACGGTAATGTGTCTGCCCCTCCATTGATGCTGTGCACTAAGTTTGGTTTGGAAAATCAAGAAATTGGAATTTAAGTTAATATTTCAATGTTTTTCACATTGTGCTAATTTAAAAAAAATCAAAGTAGGCGGAGCTTCGGGATATGAGAGGATAATATGTAGAGCTGCTCCACCCGGATAAGTGTGCAAAATTTCAGGTCCGTCAGACTTACGCTGCGACTTTGTAAATTTTTCGAAACACTGAATTTAAACAGGTGGCGCTAGAGAGCAAGTTGAAAAATGTTCTCCCATCGAATCCAGAATGTTAACATTTTCACCGGTCCTGGCGGCGTTGCCAAATGTCGCTGCATGAATAGTGTCGTAACCCCCTCAAAAACAGGTCGAAAGTGCAGAACCGGTAACAGAAGAATAATAATACTGACGATTTCAATAGGTCTTTGCACTACGTGCTCAGGCCCTAATTAAAGGCTTCATTTTTGAATTACTGGACAGATTCATACGTTTGAATTGCCCTCTGCCACGACCAGGCAAACACTTAAATATAATTGTAAATTAATTCAAACTTATATATAGAAATCTAAATATATTTTGAGACAGAAAATGTCTATACAAGTTCAGTTTTCTAAAAAAGTGTTAACAGATACATGAATGCCATCATCTTATACTCACCGAAGAGTGTCAACGTGTTTACAAGGGACTACTTTCTTCATCTTGCTTCACCAAAAAGCAGCATTCTCGATATTTACTTGTTAATACACACCTGCACAGAGACATAGCCGTGACCCCGAAGAGAAATCATACTTACATCATGCTTAAAACCAAATCATGATGACGTTTCTACACAATGTGCAGCAGTAGCGTAGCGTAGCACGTTAGCATCATGCTACATCAATGCTAGGTCCTCTTCTCCTGATTTAGCTTAGCAGAGCTGGATCTGATTATAACTCTCAGGAAACCTTACACCATCTCTTTCCTTGGAAACAAATGTGTGGAAAGCTTCGTCTTGATTACGTTTTCTAAAGAGACTGTGGCTCAGAGTCACAGAGAAAGAGAACTGGTGGTTTCTGGAGGAACGTTTCATTATGTTCTTCATGGAGGAGGAACATCGTCCTGACTCTGAGCATCTTCTCACATATGAACAGACTCATATCCTAAAGCCCATAAACATGATACTGGGAACAGAGACCCTGGTGTTTCCTGAGGAACGTTGCCAAAACCCTGAAACGGCAGCAGCAGCATGTGTTTAGCATCGTGCGCTACGCTAACAGAGAGAATTATGCAAACACTGAAACAATGATTGAACCAAAATGTAATTGGATCTTCAGAGCGCTGACACAATACGGACTTTATCCAGGTGTAGAAAAACACCAACAGACTCAGAATAACACCTATTAGCCCAAACTAAAATGTGGTTTGAGGTCGTCTTCTTTCTTACAAGATAAATCCAGTTTGTTTTTATCAAATCAGTCTTTATTTTGTAGTTTCTACAGTAACAGTCACTACAACAGCTTCAAAGTCACTCCTGATGATGGGAATTCACCATTAATGGGTGTTCTTTTTGGCACTGCAAGATAACATCTGCTTATTTCTCATCCCTAGTTGCAACTACAATTCTTTTTTCCTTTTACCTGTGCATTTATTAAGTGTATAAATCATGAGAACAAAGAGTAAACATGCATATCACAGTTTCCTAAAAACCAATGATGTCATTAAACGTCATGTCCTTTTCGTCTGATAAAACCAAAAGGTATTGTTTCACTTTTAAGCGTAAAATGTACATGTAAGGAACTGGAACGGACACACATTATCTTTCTAGACAAAATGTAGATGAATCCTGTGAATATTCAGTTCAGAGTAATCGCTGCGGGGAGCTTCAGGGGAGGCGCAGCGCGAGAAAGAAATAACGAGAAAAAGACGAGTAAAGTGACACGTCAAACTTGTGGCTGTCTGTGGAGACCGAGTTCCCCCACCTCGCCACAAAGGCTGTCAAAGTGCTCATTCCCTTCACCTCCACCTACCTGTGAGAGTGTGGGGTTTCCGCATTGACTTTGATCAAAAGCAAGTGCCGGTCAAGGCTGCAGCCAGAGGATGATCTGCGTTTATTCCTGTGTGCTTCAAAGACGCAGACTCAATGTTCCCACTAAAGTAGGGCTGAGTGTAATAAGGAGGCAAAGTTGACGTGTAGTGTGTTGCCGGAGCAAATAAGGATTCATCCACGTTGTTGAAAATATCGTGGAAAATATTTATGTTTCAAACATAAAGATAAAAAGGTTTTAAAAAGTTATTGTTTCATGTTTTAAGGAGGTGACGCTACTCAGCCAATCAAATGGGTGCAGTCGGTGAGTCAGAACGATAGATTCAAACACACACACACACACACACACACACACACACACATACACACACACACACACACAGAGATGAGACAAGAAGAGAGAAACACTCGGAGTCATTTCAAATGGCGGAAGGTAGACAGCGAAAACTCTTCCTGGACCTCTTTGAAATGCAATTGAATACCCCGGCATTATAGCAACAACAACAATAATAATAATAATAATAGCAATAATATTTGGGAGGGGGGGTGCGGCTGTTCTCTGAGGGGAGGCTCACCTTCCCACACTTTGAAAACCCCTGAACTGCAGCATTTGTGACGGTTTCAGGGACGAACGTGAGCTTTTTGACATGGCATCAAATTATAACCCAGTGATTGGAAGTCATTCAAAGTTGTTATGTGTTAATTAAATGCCTTTTATACCTTTGATGCGTGCTGTCCTCTGCAGAGTGAAGATGCATAACTCCTTAAAATGATAGAAACTGACAAATTAAACCATTACTATATGACTTTGTGATTTAATCAAACCTGCATGAAGGGTTAATGGTGGAGGTGATATAACATGGTGTGACAATATTTCACCTTTAATACCTTCATCACACCTCCTCTTTTTACTTTTATTAATGAAAACGTTTCTAATAATAATCATTAAGTGTTTTTAAGGCTCTCTGCAGACTTGCGGTAGTTTTCTGGGCAGCATCACCGTTGGGAAGGAACTCTTTTCAGACCAATAACAGATGAAACTCTCAAAAATAGACCAGAGATTTTGGATTTTCAGTGCAAGTAATGGCTGTTAATCCGACCTTGAGGCTCTAAGGTTGCGGTCAAAAAATCAGCTCCTATCGTCTATCCCTATGGTCTATCCTATGGTCTATTCCTATGGTCTATCCCTATGGTCTATCCTATGGTCTATCCCTATGGTCTATCCTATGGTCTATCCTATGGTCTATCCTATGGTCTATCCCTATGGTCTATCCTATGGTCTATCCCTATGGTCTATCCCTATGGTCTATCCTATCTTCTATCCCTATGGTCTATCCTATGGTCTATCCCTATGGTCTATCCTATGGTCTATCCCTATGGTCTATCCCTATGGTCTATCCTATGGTCTATCCCTATGGTCTATCCTATGGTCTATTCCTATGGTCTATCCCTATGGTCTATCCTATGGTCTATCCCTATGGTCTATCCCTATGGTCTATCCTATCTTCTATCCCTATGGTCTATCCTATGGTCTATCCCTATGGTCTATCCTATGGTCTATCCCTATGGTCTATCCCTATGGTCTATCCTATGGTCTATCCCTATGGTCTATCCTATGGTCTATCCCTATGGTCTATCCCTATCGTCTATCCTATGGTCTATCCCTATGGTCTATCCTATCTTCTATCCCTATGGTCTATCCCTATGGTCTATCCCTATGGTCTATCCTATGGTCTATCCCTATGGTCTATCCCTATGGTCTATCCTATCTTCTATCCCTATGGTCTATCCCTATGGTCTATCCCTATGGTCTATCCTATGGTCTATCCCTATGGTATATCCCTATGGTCTATCCCTATGGTCTATCCCTATGGTCTATCCCTATCGTCTATCCTATGGTCTATCCTATCTTCTATCCCTATGGTCTATCCCTATGGTCTATCCCTATGGTCTATCCTATCTTCTATCCCTATGGTCTATCCCTATGGTCTATCCCTATCGTCTATCCTATGGTCTATCCTATCTTCTATTCCTATGGTCTATCCCTATGGTCTATCCCTATGGTCTATCCCTATCGTCTATCCTATGGTCTATCCTATCTTCTATTCCTATGGTCTATCCCTATGGTCTATCCCTATGGTCTATCCTATCTTCTATCCCTATGGTCTATCCCTATGGTCTATCCCTATCGTCTATCCTATGGTCTATCCTATCTTCTATTCCTATGGTCTATCCCTATGGTCTATCCCTATGGTCTATCCCTATCGTCTATCCTATGGTCTATCCTATCTTCTATTCCTATGGTCTATCCCTATGGTCTATCCCTATTATCTATACCTATGGTCTATCCCTATCATCTATCCCTATGGTCTATCCCTATTGTCTATTCCTATGGTCTATCCCTATGGTCTATCCTATGGTCTATCCTATCTTCTATTCCTATGGTCTATCCCTATTGTCTATCCCTATCATCTATACCTATGGTCTATCCCTATCATCTATCCCTATGGTCTATCCCTATTGTCTATCCCTATTGTCTATCCCTATCATCTATCCCTATGGTCTATTCCTATGGTCTATCCCTATCGTCTATCCTATCATCTATCCCTATGGTCTATCCCTATGGTCTATCCCTATTGTCTATCCCTATCATCTATCCCTATGGTCTATTCCTATGGTCTATCCCAGGGATCACCAACTACATTTGTCCAAGGGCCGAAATGTAACCAATAGACACTATCGCGGGCCAGCGATTTTTATATAGCCCAGAATTTTATAAATAGTATTCAGATTACTTTTGGAATACTTGCTTTTTCCATAACAGATGGGTATGTTTTGGTGCACAGGAGACACTTATTTTACTGTTTTCATGGCTTATCAAGAACTCAAACACAACATCTTGGTGTCATTCTGGACAGCTCTCTCATCTGCACCCCACATAAAAAACATCACCCGGACTGCATTCTTTGTACTGTCTTAAAACCTTTCCTTGGAATATGTTATGAATTGTAAGGTGTCCTTGGGTGCTTTGAAAGGCGCCCCTAAATAGAATGAATTATCATTATTATTTATTATCTGAAAGGATGTAATAACTTTTAAAACTTTTTCCAGTCACTTGCCCCATGATGCATTCAGCAGCAGCAGGCCATTCACTTTGATTTCATCCCGTTATGAAATGTCATCATTTCGACAATAAAGAAATGATACATAAACGTTATCTTGCACATTTTATCTAACCATCTCCGTTTCTAACTTTCAATACATTTAAAAAGAGATCTCTCTCTCTCCTCTGCGTGCGGGGGCGGGGCCTCACAGACACGCTGCATCTCTCTCTCGCTCACAGACACGCTGCATCTCTCTCTCGCTCACAGACAAGCTGCAGTGCTGTGCAGTGTGCACACAGTTCTGCCGGTAATGAATATTACATTTTGTAAGGAAACTTTTCCACCAATAATTCCAATAAGTATTCCAAAATGTATTCACTTCAGGTTTACGAAAGTAACTGCAATCAGATTACTCGTTTTTCAAATGTAACGCCAGCTGAATACAGTTAGCCTACTTGATTTTTGTATTCTGATTACGTAACGCCGTTATGTTTTCCGTTACAACCCAACCCTGCTTCTCGGCTACTGTCCCGCAGCTCCAGCCTCTCTGTTGGACTCTGTCGCAGCGGGGCTACTGCTGTGGTGCGGACCGCATTAACCAGACTCTTCACAACGAAGGATCACTTCTTCTTCAGGGGAGGGAAGGTTTCGCAGTACGCAGTCTACTGCCCCGCAGCTGCTGCCTCTCTGTTGGACTCCGGTACTGCAACTTACTCACGAGACGTTGTAAACAAAGAAATGGGTGGGGGGCGAACGCAGTAACCACTCCGCCAACGCCACAGTCACCCCCGTCGGATGAGAATGTCTGGCGGGCCGGATGTGGCCCGCGGGCCGCCAGTTGGTGGTCACTGGTCTATCCTATGGTCTATCCCTATGGTCTATCCCTATTGTCTATCTCTATGGTCTATCCCTATGGTCTATCCCTATGGTCTATCCCTATGATCTATCCCTATGGTCTATCCCTATGATCTATCCCTATGGTATATCCCTATGGTCTATCCCTATGGTCTATCCCTATTGTCTATCCCTATGGTCTATCCCTATGGTCTATCCCTATGGTCTATCCCTATGGTCTATCCCTATGGTCTATCCCTATGATCTATCCCTATGGTCTATCCCTATGATCTATCCCTATGGTCTATCCCTATGGTCTATCCCTATGGTCTATCCCTATGGTCTATCCCTATGATCTATCCCTATGGTCTATCCCTATGGTCTATTCCTACGGTCTATCCCTACGGTCTATCCCTACGGTCTATCCCTACGGTCTATCCCTATGATCTATCCCTATGGTCTATCCCTATGGTCTATCCCTATGGTCTATCCCTATGATCTATCCCTATGGTCTATCCCTATGGTCTATCCCTATGGTCTATTCCTATGGTCTATCCCTATCGTATATCCCTTGACCTCTGAGTGAAACGTCACGGGGTTAAGGGATAGTGGATAGGAGAATTCAAAAGGACTTAGGAGAAGAGACTGCGGTACTTTAGAGAATCGACTGCACTTTCACTAACCGACGTGTTTATGATGCGCCAGCGGACGTCATGAATGTGCGTCTGCTGCTGTGGGGGAACTATGGAAACCACAGTTTTCTATACAGCGGACTACAACATGGATGTTCAATAAGAACGAGGGACTACTGTGAACTCATCCAGAGACTCTGCACCATGCTCTGATGCTGCTGCTTTGCTTTATGAACGTGGACAACAGAGAAACATATTCTTCAGGACCAAAGCTGGAATTGAAATAAAAAAGGAAAGTGAAACTTATGCTCGTCTCCCTCTCCCTCCGGTCCACATTAATACCAATGATCCCAACACGTATGATTGTATGAACTAAAGATCTTAAATCAATACAGATGTATTTATTATAAACGTTAGTCCTTAACATCTATCACTGTGTATATCACCATTCAAACATCTTTTAGAAGTTGAACAAACTCCACACAGCTCAGTAAAGACTGAAATGTTGACTTTATTTGATCATTTCAGTGAAAACTAACGTTCATATTTCTCTCTTTGATTATAATACTGATGAACGTTCAGAACAAAGCACTTTGGCAACTTACCACATAGGTTTTAAAATGCTTAATAAGCACCGTAACTTTCATGATATCATTTCTCCGTCATAATCGGTTGTTTCCGTGAACGGCCGGCTGTTGTGTGACGGCAAATGCTGCGGCCGCAATGCATTGTGGGGCAGCATTTTCTCCTCTCCTCTCGGTGAGGGAGGTCCAGTGGTTCCTAAGCTAAAGGAGGTTATAAAGGAAGTTTGAAACCTCCTTTCCTATCATCTAGAGAATTCAAACTGCACTTATCATGGCTGCCACTGAGGGACTTCCGGGTCATTTCTCTGTTAGGAAGGTTCCTCAGCTAAATGGACTATTCGACCGCAACCTTAGTCTTCTTCCTTATCAAACTACCTGTCAGATTTCAATAGTTGCATCCTTTTCTAAGATGTTTTAAACCAAACCTTTCACATCTTTATATGTGTTATATGTCTAAACATGTGTTGCTAGTTTAGTTTCTGGCCTCATAGCCAAGGTTTCTTTGTATTTTATTCTTAATCCTCTGTGTTTTTCTTTTAAAGTTTCCCATTTCAGACACTAATTAGCCAACGCATACACTTTATGATATGTCTGATTTTGGTTTAATTCGTTATGCATGTGAATAACTGTTCAAATATCAGTGTGTATTTCTTCTAGATAATTTCATTGCAGCTACAAACATTAACAAAAGGCATGGCATTGTACAATACAAATTAAAAAACATATTCTATGAAGTGAGTTAGCTGTCTTTACCTTTCAATGTAAAAGTCAGTGGCCCTAGTTCTGTGGTGTATGTTTTTGGAGCTATTTAAAAGGAATCCATACAAGAGGAATCAAACCTAAGGGCATGTGGACGAGATTATTAACTTCTATAATATTCCATACACACACATCTGTCTTCTATAAATACATTGAGGTGTTGGCTGGAGCTGCAGCTCAGCTGAGGTCGGAGGAATGGAGCTGAACGTGGAAAGGCAACGAGCTTAAAACCAGAAAATGTTTCCTAATGAAAGAGCAGAAACGAGGAGGCAGATCCAGGTCAGAAGTTCACTTTCTGAGACTTTCTGAGAGTCCATTGTGGAAAAACACGCAGGATAAAAACCTGCTCTGGTCGTCATGTGTGAAGCGTTTCAAATCCAGTGGTACCAGAGGAGGGAAGCAGTGGAGTCCAAATACATCGTTACTGTACTTAATGTTTCTGGTATCAGTACTTTACTCCACTACTTATTTCTCTGACCACTTTTTACTTTCTACTTCTCACATTTTCAAAACAGGTTTGTTACATGTTTTTGAAAGACAACTCTGGAAACATAAGTGAGATTCTGAGAGGGGGGTCCCAGGAAGAGTCTGTTTGAAAAATACCTGTACTTTCTACTTCTTACATGTTGAACCCAAATACCTGTACTTTCTACTTCTTACATGTTGAACTCAAATACCTGTACTTTCTACTTCTTACATGTTGAACACAAATACCTGTACTTTCTACTTCTTACATGTTGAACACAAATACCTGTACTTTCTACTTCTTACATGTTGAACACAAATACCTGTACTTTCTACTTCTCTCATGTTGAACTCAAATACCTGTACTTTCTACTTCTTACATGTTGAACCCAAATACCTGTACTTTCTACTTCTTACATGTAGAACTCAAATACCTGTACTTTCTACTTCTCACATGTTGAACTCAAATACCTGTACTTTCTACTTCTCTCATGTTGAACTCAATTACCTGTACTTTCTACTTCTTACATGTTGAACCCAAATACCTGTACTTTCTACTTCTTACATGTTGAACCCAAATACCTGTACTTTCTACTTCTCTCATGTTGAACTCAAATACCTGTACTTTCTACTTCTCACATGTTGAACACAAATACCTGTACTTTCTACTTCTCTCATGTTGAACTCAAATACCTGAACTTTCTACTTCTTACATGTTGAACACAAATACCTGAACTTTCTACTTCTCACATGTTGAACTCAATTACCTGTACTTTCTACTTCTTACATGTTGAACACAAATACCTGAACTTTCTACTTCTCACATGTTGAACTCAATTACCTGTACTTTCTACTTCTTACATGTTGAACCCAAATACCTGTACTTTCTACTTCTTACATGTTGAACCCAAATACCTGTACTTTCTACTTCTTACATGTAGAACTCAAATACCTGTACTTTCTACTTCTCACATGTTGAACTCAAATACCTGTACTTTCTACTTCTCTCATGTTGAACTCAAATACCTGTACTTTCTACTTCTCACATGTTGAACCCAAATACCTGTACTTTCTACTTCTCACATGTTGAACCCAAATACCTGTACTTTCTACTTCTTACATGTTGAACTCAAATACCTGTACTTTCTACTTCTCTCATGTTGAACTCAAATACCTGTACTTTCTACTTCTTACATGTTGAACCCAAATACCTGTACTTTCTACTTCTTACATGTTGAACCCAAATACCTGTACTTTCTACTTCTCACATGTTGAACTCAAATACCTGTACTTTCTACTTCTTACATGTTGAACTCAAATACCTGTACTTTCTACTTCTTACATGTTGAACCCAAATACCTGTACTTTCTACTTCTTACATGTAGAACCCAAATACCTGTACTTTCTACTTCTCACATGTTGAACTCAATTACCTGTACTTTCTACTTCTTACATGTTGAACTCAAATACCTGTACTTTCTACTTCTCACATGTTGAACTCAATTACCTGTACTTTCTACTTCTCACATGTTGAACTCAATTACCTGTACTTTCTACTTCTTACATGTTGAACTCAAATACCTGTACTTTCTACTTCTCACATGTTGAACTCAATTACCTGTACTTTCTACTTCTCACATGTTGAACTCAAATACCTGTACTTTCTACTTCTTACATGTTGAACCCAAATACCTGTACTTTCTACTTCTTACATGTTGAACCCAAATACCTGTACTTTCTACTTCTTACATGTAGAACTCAAATACCTGTACTTTCTACTTCTCACATGTTGAACTCAAATACCTGTACTTTCTACTTCTCTCATGTTGAACTCAAATACCTGTACTTTCTACTTCTCACATGTTGAACCCAAATACCTGTACTTTCTACTTCTCACATGTTGAACCCAAATACCTGTACTTTCTACTTCTCTCATGTTGAACTCAAATACCTGTACTTTCTACTTCTTACATGTTGAACCCAAATACCTGTACTTTCTACTTCTTACATGTTGAACCCAAATACCTGTACTTTCTACTTCTCACATGTTGAACTCAAATACCTGTACTTTCTACTTCTTACATGTTGAACTCAAATACCTGTACTTTCTACTTCTCACATGTTGAACTCAAATACCTGTACTTTCTACTTCTTACATGTTGAACCCAAATACCTGTACTTTCTACTTCTTACATGTAGAACCCAAATACCTGTACTTTCTACTTCTTACATGTAGAACTCAAATACCTGTACTTTCTACTTCTCACATGTTGAACTCAAATACCTGTACTTTCTACTTCTTACATGTAGAACCCAAATACCTGTACTTTCTACTTCTTACATGTTGAACTCAAATACCTGTACTTTCTACTTCTTACATGTTGAACTCAAATACCTGTACTTTCTACTTCTCTCATTTCCCAAGCAGCTGGTTCCTTTAATCTGAATGTGTGTTGGTGCCTGGTCATTATTCTTTAGAGTCACTGCGTGCCTATTGGTTGGAACACGATCCGTGTATCCATCACTTCCTGGTCTTCTCTAAAGAAGAGGGACCAATGGAAACGTTGTCATGTTGCCGTTGTTCAGCATGGAAACATTCATTAGCTAACAATGACATTATTGTTCTATTAATATAAAGGGAGGTCAGGTACTCTTTAAAGCAGCTGCTAGCTATGGGTACTTTCTACTGAAGTACACTTCAAAGCCTCTTTACTTTGACTTGAGTAAAGAAGTTTAGTCAGTACTTCTACTTTCACCAGAGTATTTTTAAACACGAGTATCTGTACTTCTACTTGAGTAAATAAAGGATGTGTGTACTCTCTGCGGTTATCCACATGTCCCTGAACGCACCGTTCCCTCGCTGATGTAAGAAGGGAGTCCTCTCTGCAATGTCAGTCGACCGCTGCCCTGGGAAACGTGCAGCAGAGGCCTAAAGAAACACAGGGTTTCCCCAAAAATGTCCGACAACGGAAAAGGAAACATCTGAAGTATTATTATAGTTTATGTTTCCCTGCAGATAAAAAAGAGCTCCCTCAGGGTCGAGCTTTTATAGCTCAGATGGAAACCAGGCTGCACCACGTTGAGAAAAAAGCACTTTTCGTCAGACAAGCACTACTTTGTGGTCGTCTTCATCCTTTCTGTGGCGCAGATTGTGTTTTTTAATAAAGAGTTGAAGAATTTAACAGAACCTAATTTCCAGCTGGGAAGGCGGAGGTTTGCTGCAGCTTTTGATCAAAGGCCTGACTGTCTCCCCAAAAGCCATGTATCCAGAGGAGCAGGAAGCTATACGGACATAAGACATGATAATTATAACCGGTAACATCTGTATGATAATCAGCCAGTATTCAAACTGCGAGGAAAACAACGCAAGACGTACAAATGACCTTATATATAATTAAAGGGGACTTGCGATGCATTTCCATGAGAGATATTTTCATTTAGCCGAACCCTCATTTACTGTATGATAGTTCAAGTTGTCTTACGGAAAGAGGGACCCTACCCGTTGGCTCCTCGGGGTACATTGTAATAGTTTCAGATTGAACCATGTCGAGAGAAAGCACAACTGATATTTCTGCAATATAACAATAAACTTTCCGTCTGGCAGGATCCTGTTTCGGGTCAAGCTCACCCTTTATGCATTTCCATTCAGACATAACGGGTTTTTCTCAAGCATCCGAGTTTCAGACGGGCTTCTCTTTCAGTGGTTAGGGAAATGTTTTTCTTTGCATCAACCAGGATGAGGGAGAGACATGGAGAAGAGGGGACACATGTTGATGTAGAAGAGACATGAAGAAGAGGGGACACGTGTTGATGTAGAAGAGACATGGAGAAGAGGGGACACATGTTGATGTAGAAGAGACATGAAGAAGAGGGGACACGTGTTGATGTAGAAGAGACATGAAGAAGAGGGGACACATGTTGATGTAGAAGAGACATGAAGAAGAGGGGACACATGTTGATGTAGAAGATACATGAAGAAGAGGGGACACATGTTGATGTAGAAGAGACATGAAGAAGAGGGGACACATGTTGATGTAGAAGAGACGTGAAGAAGAGGGGACACATGTTGATGTAGAAGAGACATGAAGAAGAGGGGACGCATGTTGATGTAGAAGAGACATGAAGAAGAGGGGACACGTGTTGATGTAGAAGAGACATGAAGAAGAGGGGACACATGTTGATGTAGAAGAGACATGAAGAAGAGGGGACACATGTTGATGTAGAAGAGACATGAAGAAGAGGGGACACATGTTGATGTAGAAGAGACATGAAGAAGAGGGGACACATGTTGATGTAGAAGAGACATGAAGAAGAGGGGACACATGTTGATGTAGAAGAGACATGGAGAAGAGGGGACACATGTTGATGTAGAAGAGACATGAAGAAGAGGGGACACATGTTGATGTAGAAGAGACATGGAGAAGAGGGGACACATGTTGATGTAGAAGAGACGTGAAGAAGAGGGGACACATGTTGATGTAGAAGAGACATGGAGAAGAGGGGACACATGTTGATGTAGAAGAGACATGAAGAAGAGGGGACACATGTTGATGTAGAAGAGACATGAAGAAGAGGGGACACATGTTGATGTAGAAGAGACGTGGAGAAGAGGGGACACATGTTGATGTAGAAGAGACGTGAAGAAGAGGGGACACATGTTGATGTAGAAGAGACATGAAGAAGAGGGGACGCATGTTGATGTAGAAGAGACATGAAGAAGAGGGGACACGTGTTGATGTAGAAGAGACATGAAGAAGAGGGGACACGTGTTGATGTAGAAGAGACATGAAGAAGAGGGGACACGTGTTGATGTAGAAGAGACACGGATAAGAGGGGACACATGTTGATATAGAAGAGACATGAGGAAGAGGGGACACATGTTGATGTAGAAGAGACATGAAGAAGAGGGGACACATGTTGATGTAGAAGAGACATGAAGAAGAGGGGACACGTGTTGATGTAGAAGAGACATGGAGAAGAGGGGACACATGTTGATATAGAAGAGACATGAGGAAGAGGGGACACATGTTGATGTAGAAGAGACATGAAGAAGAGGGGACACATGTTGATGTAGAAGAGACATGAAGAAGAGGGGACACGTGTTGATGTAGAAGAGACATGAAGAAGAGAGGACACGTGTTGATGTAGAAGAGACATGAAGAAGAGGGGACACGTGTTGATGTAGAAGAGACATGGAGAAGAGGGGACACGTGTTGATGTAGAAGAGACATGAAGAAGAGGGGACACGTGTTGATGTAGAAGAGACATGAAGAAGAGAGGACACATGTTGATGTAGAAGAGACATGGAGAAGAGGGGACACATGTTGATGTAGAAGAGACATGAAGAAGAGGGGACACATGTTGATGTAGAAGAGACATGAAGAAGAGAGGGACACATGTTGATGTAGAAGAGACATGGAGAAGAGGGGACACATGTTGATGTAGAAGAGACAGTGAGGAAGAGGGGACACATGTTGATGTAGAAGAGACATGAAGAAGAGGGGACACATGTTGATGTAGAAGAGACATGAGGAAGAGGGGACACATGTTGATGTAGAAGAGACATGAAAGAAGAGGGGACACATGTTGATGTAGAAGAGACATGAAGAGAGGGGACACATGTTGATGTAGAAGAGACATGGAGAAGAAGGGGACACATTTGATGTAGAAGAGACATGAAGAAGAGGGGACACATGTTGATGTAGAAGAGACATGAAGAAGAGGGGACACGTGTTGATGTAGAAAGAGACATGAAGAAGAGAGGGACACATGTTGATGTAGAAGAGACATGGAGAAGGGGGACACATGTTGATGTAGAAGAGACATGAAGAAGAGGGGACACATGTTGATGTAGAAGAGACATGAAGAAGAGAGGACACATGTTGATGTAGAAGAGACATGGAGAAGAGGGGACACATGTTGATGTAGAAGAGACATGAGGAAGAGGGGACACATGTTGATGTAGAAGAGACATGGAGAAGAGGGGACACATGTTGATGTAGAAGAGACGTGAAGAAGAGGGGACACATGTTGATGTAGAAGAGACATGAAGAAGAGGGGACACATGTTGATGTAGAAGAGACATGAAGAAGAGGGGACACATGTTGATGTAGAAGAGACATGAAGAAGAGGGGACACATGTTGATGTAGAAGAGACATGAAGAAGAGGGGACACATGTTGATGTAGAAGAGACATGAAGAAGAGGGGACACATGTTGATGTAGAAGAGACATGAAGAAGAGGGGACACATGTTGATGTAGAAGAGACATGAAGAAGAGGGGACACATGTTGATGTAGAAGAGACATGGAAGAAGAGGGGACACATGTTGATGTAGAAGAGACATGAAGAAGAGGGGACACATGTTGATGTAGAAGAGACATGAAGAAGAGGGGACACATGTTGATGTAGAAGAGACATGAGAAGAGGGGACACATGTTGATGTAGAAGAGACATGAGAAGAGGGGACACATGTTGATGTAGAAGAGACATGGAGAAGAGGGGACACATGTTGATGTAGAAGAGACATGAAGAAGAGGGGACACATGTTGATGTAGAAGAGACATGGATAAGAGGGGACACATGTTGATGTAGAAGAGACATGAGGAAGAGGGGACACATGTTGATGTAGAAGAGACATGAGAAGAGGGGACACATGTTGATGTAGAAGAGACATGAAGAAGAGGGGACACATGTTGATGTAGAAGAGACATGGAGAAGAGGGGACACATGTTGATGTAGAAGAGACATGAAGAAGAGGGGACACATGTTGATGTAGAAGAGACATGGAGAAGAGGGGACACATGTTGATGTAGAAGAGACTGAAGAAGAGGGGACACATGTTGATGTAGAAGAGACATGGAGAAGAGGGGACACATGTTGATGTAGAAGAGACATGAAGAAGAGGGGACACATGTTGATGTAGAAGAGACATGAAGAAGAGGGGACACATGTTGATGTAGAAGAGACAGTGAGAAGAGGGGACACATGTTGATGTAGAAGAGACAGTGAAGAAGAGGGGACACATGTTGATGTAGAAGAGACATGAAGAAGAGGGGACACATGTTGATGTAGA
>NW_027262579.1:15000-20000 GCF_902827115.2 Pseudochaenichthys georgianus | reverse complement strand
CCCTGAGTCAGCATCATGAGTCCTGAGTCAGCATGATGAGCCCTGAACCCTGAGTCAGCATTATGAGCCCTGAACCCTGAGTCAGCATCATGAGTCCTGAGTCAGCATTATGAGTCCTGAGTCAGCATTATGAGTCCTGAGCCCTGAGTCAGCATTATGAGTCCTGAGTCCTGAGTCAGCATGATGAGTCCTGAACCCTGAGTCCGCATTATGAGTCCTGAACCCTGAGTCAGCATGATGAGTCCTGAACCCTGAGTCAGCATCATGAGTCCTGAGTCAGCATGATGAGTCCTGAACCCTGAGTCAGCATGATGAGTCCTGAACCCTGAGTCAGCATGATGAGTCCTGAACCCTGAGTCAGCATGATGAGTCCTGAGTCAGCATGATGAGTCCTGAACCCTGAGTCAGCATGATGAGTCCTGAACCATGAGTCAGCATTATGAGTCCTGAACCCTGAGTCAGCATTATGAGCCCTGAACCCTGAGTCAGCATGATGAGTCCTGAACCCTGAGTCAGCATCATGAGTCCTGAGTCAGCATGATGAGCCCCGAACCCTGAGTCAGCATTATGAGCCCTGAACCCTGAGTCAGCATCATGAGTCCTGAGTCAGCATTATGAGTCCTGAGTCAGCATTATGAGTCCTGAGCCCTGAGTCAGCATTATGAGTCCTGAGTCCTGAGTTAGCATGATGAGTCCTGAACCCTGAGTCCGCATTATGAGTCCTGAACCCTGAGTCAGCATGATGAGTCCTGAACCCTGAGTCAGCATCATGAGTCCTGAGTCAGCATGATGAGCCCTGAACCCTGAGTCAGCATTATGAGCCCTGAACCCTGAGTCAGCATGATGAGTCCTGAACCCTGAGTCAGCATCATGAGTCCTGAGTCAGCATGATGAGTCCTGAACCCTGAGTCAGCATCATGAGTCCTGAGTCAGCATTATGAGTCCTGAACCCTGAGTCAGCATTATGAGTCCTGAACCCTGAGTCAGCATGATGAGTCCTGAGTCAGCATTATGAGTCCTGAACCCTGAGTCAGCATTATGAGTCCTGAACCATGAGTCAGCATGATGAGTCCTGAGCCCTGAGTCCGCATGATGAGTCCTGAACCCTGAGTCAGCATGATGAGTCCTGAACCCTGAGTCAGCATTATTAGTCCTGAACCATGAGTCAGCATGATGAGTCCTGAACCCTGAGTCAGCATTATGAGTCCTGAACCCTGACCTGAGTCAGCATTATGAGTCCTGAACCCTGAGTCATCATTATGAGTCCTGAACCCTGAGTCAGCGTGATGAGTCCTGAACCCTGAGTCAGCATGATGAGTCCTGAACCCTGAGTCAGCATTATGAGTCCTGAACCCTGAGTCAGCATGATGAGTCCTAACCCCTGAGTCAGCATGATGAGTCCTGAACCCTGAGTCAGCATTATGAGTCCTGAACCCTGAGTCAGCATGATGAGTCCTGAACCCTGAGTCAGCATGATGAGTCCTGAACCCTGAGTCAGCGTGATGAGTCCTGAACCCTGAGTCAGCATTATGAGTCCTGAACCATGAGTCAGCATGATGAGTCCTGAACCCTGAGTCAGCATTATGAGTCCTGAACCCTGACCTGAGTCAGCATTATGAGTCCTGAACCCTGAGTCAGCATTATGAGTCCTAACCCCTGAGTCAGCATGATGAGTCCTGAACCCTGAGTCAGCATTATGAGTCCTGAACCCTGACCTGAGTCAGCATTATGAGTCCTGAACCCTGAGTCAGCATGATGAGTCCTAACCCCTGAGTCAGCATGATGAGTCCTGAACCCTGAGTCAGCATGATGAGTCCTGAACCCTGACCTGAGTCAGCATTATGAGTCCTGAACCCTGAGTCAGCATGATGAGTCCTAACCCCTGAGTCAGCATTATGAGTCCTGAACCCTGAGTCAGCATGATGAGTCCTGAACCCTGAGTCAGCATTATGAGTCCTAACCCCTGAGTCAGCATTATGAGTCCTGAACCCTGAGTCAGCATGATGAGTCCTAACCCCTGAGTCAGCATGATGAGTCCTGAACCCTGAGTCAGCATGATGAGTCCTGAACCCTGAGTCAGCATTATGAGTCCTGAACCCTGAGTCAGCATGATGAGTCCTGAACCCTGAGTCAGCATTATGAGTCCTGAACCCTGAGTCAGCATTATGAGTCCTGAACCATGAGTCAGCAAAGGACTGGCTCCTCTAAAGCCAGTTGAGTAGCACTTGAAATGCTTTGCTCTATGAAGCCTGATGTTCTTATGATTCTGTTTTCTTCAAGGTCGTGTCTTCCTGGTCGAACGCACTTATTGTAAGTCTCTCTGGATAGAAGCCTCAGCTCAATGCGATGTGATGTAATTGTGAGTCCTGAACCCTCACATCAAGTTTTATTTATAAAACACATTGAAAGCGATGTTTGGTCGAGCCAAAGTGCTGCACATGTAATAATCACAATAACCCTGACACCTAAAGGTGTGCTCAGACCTTCTCCAGGTACTGGTCCATGTTCAGGCGGGTGATTGACGGGTCGGTGATGAAGTCAAACAGTTCTCTGACCGTCATCACTGGCACGCCGCGCTTCATAAAGAAATCTGGAAAGACAAACAGACGGGCCGTGAAGCAGTGTCCTTCACATGGAAGGAGTCATCACATACAGAGACTAGTTCCTGAGCAGTGTCCTTCACACGCTGATACCAAGAGAGGGAGTCACTCAGTCTCAAGATGGAGGAACAGAAAGCAGTATCAATGTTTACTTCAGAGTAGCTCCACGTCAGAAATGAGCATGCTTGATGTCTCTCTCCATAATGAGCATGCTTGATGTCTCTCTCCATAATGAGCATGCTTGATGTCTCTCTCCATAATGAGCATGCTTGATGTCTCTCTCCATAATGAGCATGCTTGATGTCTCTCTCCATAATGAGCATGCTTGATGTCTCTCTCCATAATGAGCATGCTTGATGTCTCTCTCCATAATGAGCATGCTTGATGTCTCTCTCCACAATGAGCATGCTTGATGTCTCTCTCCATAGAGGCTGAGTCATCATGTTCATCACAGAGCTATCATCTGCCTCAAGCAGTCCTGATGCTCTTCTGGGTCATCACACATCCTGTTCACAGCTGCAGCTGGTACCCTTGTTAGCATGCTACTCTCATGTTCACAGCTGCAGCTGGTACCCTTGTTAGCATGCTACTCTCATGTTCACAGCTGCAGCTGGTACCCTTGTTAGCATGCTACTCTCATGTTCACAGCTGCAGCTGGTACCCTTGTTAGCATGCTACTCTCATGCTCACAGCTGCAGCTGGTACCCTTGTTAGCATGCTACTCTCATGTTGGAGGAGGACACTCAGGTTCTGCAGGTTTCTCACCGTTGACGTTGCTGCAGTCTTTCCTCAGGAACTCCAGAGCGTGCGGGTGGTCGTGCTCCACGGACTGAGACACGTCGATGATGTAAGCGTCTCCGTCGTGATATCTGCAGGCAGGACATTTCATTTATACGCGCACTTTTCCTTTGAGTAAACCAAACTCAAAGTGAAAGAGTGAAAGAGTGAAACAAAACAAAATCAAATAAAACAACAGAACCAAAGCAGTGGTGTTTATGTCGGCATGGCAACAACTGGGGTTTCAGAGATCTAGTGAAAGGCTTTTCTAAAAATATTTCAGAGGGTTTCAGAGGCTTTTATTTTGAAAGGGTCTCTTACAGCATGTTGTACTCGCTGAGGTCCGCGTGGACCAGACGAGCCTCCTGGAACATGGTCCTCATGTGCTGCAGAACCTGGAGGTACAGCTCGCGGGCCTTCGAGTCCGAGAGGGAGGCGTTCTTCAGCAGGGGGGCGGGGCTAACACAGGAAGTCAGGACATACACAGGAAGTCACAACAGGAAGTCCGGTCACAACAGGAAGTCAGTTCAGGCATAAATCACTTCCAGTTGACTCGGGTTCTCAGAGGGCAGCGTCTGATTGGTTCTTACGTGTTGTCTTTTCCGATGAAGCTCATCAGCAGAACGTGACTCCGGAGCAGCAGCGGTTCTGGACTGGGGATCCCTGCCGTCTGCAGCCTACACACAGAACAGGTTCTACTGGTCAGTGAAAGCAGGTTCTACTGGGTTCTACCGGTCAGTGAGAACCGGTTCTACTGGGTTCTACCGGTCAGTGAGAACAGGTTCTACTGGGTTCTACCGGTCAGTGAGAAGCGGTTCTACTGGGTTCTACCGGTCAGTGTAAACAGGTTATACTGGGTTCTACCGGTCAGTGTAAACAGGTTATACTGGGTTCTACCGGTCAGTGAGAACAGGTTCTACTGGGTTCTACCGGTCAGTGTAAACAGGTTATACTGGGTTCTACCGGTCAGTGTAAACAGGTTCTACTGGGTTCTACCGGTCAGTGAGAAGCGGTTCTACTGGGTTCTACCGGTCAGTGAGAAGCGGTTCTACTGGGTTCTACCGGTCAGTGTAAACAGGTTATACTGGGTTCTACCGGTCAGTGAGAACAGGTTCTACTGGGTTCTACCGGTCAGTGTAAACAGGTTATACTGGGTTCTACCGGTCAGTGTAAACAGGTTCTACTGGGTTCTACCGGTCAGTGAGAAGCGGTTCTACTGGGTTCTACCGGTCAGTGAGAAGCGGTTCTACTGGGTTCTACCGGTCAGTGTAAACAGGTTATACTGGGTTCTACCGGTCAGTGAGAACAGGTTCTACTGGGTTCTACCGGTCAGTGAGAAGCGGTTCTACTGGGTTCTACCGGTCAGTGTAAACAGGTTATACTGGGTTCTACCGGTCAGTGAGAACAGGTTCTACTGGGTTCTACTGGTCAGTGTAAACAGGTTATATTGGGTTCTACCGGTCAGTGAGAACCGGTTCTACTGGGTTCTACCGGTCAGTGAGAACAGGTTCTACTGGGTTCTACTGGTCAGTGTAAACAGGTTATATTGGGTTCTACCGGTCAGTGAGAACCGGTTCTACTGGGTTCTACCGGTCAGTGTAAACAGGTTATACTGGGTTCTAC
>NW_027262579.1:0-10000 GCF_902827115.2 Pseudochaenichthys georgianus | reverse complement strand
AAGCCAAGAAACTGTTGTGGCATCTTGCAGTACTTCAAAGTACTTCAAAGCACTTCAAAGCACTTCAAAGCACTTCAAAGCAGAGATCAATCTCAATGTGTAAAGCTCCTTCCACTCCATCTCTTATTGATCCCAATAGTGAACATTGGGCATGATGGTGATGGCCCTCACGGACCCACAGCCTCTCCAGCACACCACCTGCCCTCCTTCCCTGCCCTGGTGCTACAAAGTGTCTGACCAGATGTTCCCAGTTCAACTCTCCATGTTAGTGAGTTGGTTGATTTCCATTGCCTTTCCATTAAGCTGTCCCACTCTTCTGTTGACGAGACAAAGTGTCCTTCACGTGGGACGTGCTCACCCCACTTAGCTCCTGGGGGCCCTGATGTCCCACTCTTCTGTTGACGAGACAAAGTCTCCTTCACGTAGGACGTGCTCACCCACTTAGCTCCTGGGGGCCCTGATGTCCCACTCTTCTGTTGACGAGACGAAGTGTCCTTCACGTGGGACGTGCTCACCCACTTAGCTCCTGGGGGCCCTGATGTCCCACTCTTCTATTGATGAGACAAAGTCTCCTTCACGTGGGACGTGCTCACCCACTTAGCTCCTGGGGGCCCTGATGTCCCACTCTTCTGTTGACGAGACAAAGTCTCCTTCACGTGGGACGTGCTCACCCACTTAGCTCCTGGGGGCCCTGATGTCCCACTCTTCTGTTGACGAGACAAAGTCTCCTTCACGTAGGACGTGCTCACCCACTTAGCTCCTGGGGGCCCTGATGTCCCACTCTTCTGTTGACGAGACGAAGTGTCCTTCACGTGGGACGTGCTCACCCACTTAGCTCCTGGGGGCCCTGATGTCCCACTCTTCTATTGATGAGACAAAGTCTCCTTCACGTGGGACGTGCTCACCCACTTAGCTCCTGGGGGCCCTGATGTCCCACTCTTCTGTTGACGAGACAAAGTCTCCTTCACGTGGGACGTGCTCACCCACTTAGCTCCTGGGGGCCCTGATGTCCCACTCTTCTGTTGACGAGACGAAGTCTCCTTCACGTAGGACGTGTTCACCCACTTAGCTCCTGGGGGCCCTGATGTCCCACTCTTCTGTTGACGAGACAAAGTCTCCTTCACGTGGGACGTGCTCACCCACTTAGCTCCTGGGGGCCCTGATGTCCCACTCTTCTGTTGACGAGACAAAGTCTCCTTCACGTAGGACGTGCTCACCCACTTAGCTCCTGGGGGCCCTGATGTCCCACTCTTCTGTTGATGAGACGAAGTGTCCTTCACGTAGGACGTGCTCACCCACTTAGCTCCTGGGGGCCCTGATGTCCCACTCTTCTGTTGATGAGACGAAGTGTCCTTCACGTAGGACGTGCTCACCCACTTAGCTCCTGGGGGCCCTGATGTCCCACTCTTCTGTTGACGAGACAAAGTCTCCTTCACGTAGGACGTGCTCACCCACTTAGCTCCTGGGGGCCCTGATGTCCCACTCTTCTGTTGACGAGACAAAGTCTCCTTCACGTAGGACGTGCTCACCCACTTAGCTCCTGGGGGCCCTGATGTCCCACTCTTCTGTTGACGAGACAAAGTCTCCTTCACGTGGGACGTGCTCACCCACTTAGCTCCTGGGGGCCCTGATGTCCCACTCTTCTGTTGACGAGACAAAGTCTCCTTCACATAGGACGTGTTCACCCACTTAGCTCCTGGGGGCCCTGATGTCCCACTCTTCTGTTGACGAGACGAAGTGTCCTTCACGTAGGACGTGCTCACCCACTTAGCTCCTGGGGGCCCTGATGTCCCACTCTTCTGTTGACGAGACAAAGTCTCCTTCACGTAGGACGTGCACCCCACTTAGCTCCTGGGGGCCCTGATGTCCCACTCTTCTGTTGACGAGACAAAGTCTCCTTCACGTAGGACGTGTTCACCCACTTAGCTCCTGGGGGCCCTGATGTCCCACTCTTCTGTTGACGAGACAAAGTCTCCTTCACGTAGGACGTGCACCCCACTTAGCTCCTGGGGGCCCTGATGTCCCACTCTTCTATTGATGAGACAAAGTCTCCTTCACGTAGCTCCTTCACGTAGGACGTGTTCACCCACTTAGCTCCTGGGGGCCCTGATGTCCCACTCTTCTGTTGACGAGACAAAGTCTCCTTCACGTAGGACGTGTTCACCCACTTAGCTCCTGGGGGCCCTGATGTCCCACTCTTCTGTTGACGAGACAAAGTCTCCTTCACGTAGGACGTGCACCCCACTTAGCTCCTGGGGGCCCTGATGTCCCACTCTTCTGTTGATGAGACAAAGTCTCCTTCACGTGGGACGTGCTCACCCACTTAGCTCCTGGGGGCCCTGATGTCCCACTCTTCTGTTGATGAGACGAAGTGTCCTTCACGTAGGACGTGCTCACCCACTTAGCTCCTGGGGGCCCTGATGTCCCACTCTTCTGTTGACGAGACAAAGTCTCCTTCACGTAGGACGTGCACCCCACTTAGCTCCTGGGGGCCCTGATGTCCCACTCTTCTGTTGATGAGACGAAGTGTCCTTCACGTAGGACGTGTTCACCCACTTAGCTCCTGGGGGCCCTGATGTCCCACTCTTCTGTTGACGAGACAAAGTCTCCTTCACGTAGGACGTGCACCCCACTTAGCTCCTGGGGGCCCTGATGTCCCACTCTTCTGTTGATGAGACGAAGTGTCCTTCACGTAGGACGTGTTCACCCACTTAGCTCCTGGGGGCCCTGATGTCCCACTCTTCTGTTGACGAGACAAAGTGTCCTTCACGTGGGACGTGCTCACCCACTTAGCTCCTGGGGGCCCTGATGTCCCACTCTTCTGTTGACGAGACAAAGTCTCCTTCACGTAGGACGTGCACCCCACTTAGCTCCTGGGGGCCCTGATGTCCCACTCTTCTGTTGATGAGACGAAGTGTCCTTCACGTAGGACGTGTTCACCCACTTAGCTCCTGGGGGCCCTGATGTCCCACTCTTCTGTTGACGAGACAAAGTCTCCTTCACGTAGGACGTGCACCCCACTTAGCTCCTGGGGGCCCTGATGTCCCACTCTTCTGTTGACGAGACAAAGTGTCCTTCACGTAGGACGTGTTCACCCACTTAGCTCCTGGGGGCCCTGATGTCCCACTCTTCTGTTGACGAGACAAAGTGTCCTTCACGTGGGACGTGCTCACCCACTTAGCTCCTGGGGGCCCTGATGTCCCACTCTTCTGTTGACGAGACAAAGTGTCCTTCACGTGGGACGTGCTCACCCACTTAGCTCCTGGGGGCCCTGATGTCCCACTCTTCTGTTGACGAGACAAAGTGTCCTTCACGTGGGACGTGCTCACCCACTTAGCTCCTGGGGGCCCTGATGTCCCACTCTTCTGTTGACGAGACAAAGTCTCCTTCACGTAGGACGTGCACCCCACTTAGCTCCTGGGGGCCCTGATGTCCCACTCTTCTGTTGATGAGACGAAGTGTCCTTCACGTAGGACGTGTTCACCCACTTAGCTCCTGGGGGCCCTGATGTCCCACTCTTCTGTTGACGAGACAAAGTCTCCTTCACGTAGGACGTGCACCCCACTTAGCTCCTGGGGGCCCTGATGTCCCACTCTTCTGTTGATGAGACAAAGTCTCCTTCACGTAGGACGTGTTCACCCACTTAGCTCCTGGGGGCCCTGATGTCCCACTCTTCTGTTGACGAGACAAAGTGTCCTTCACGTGGGACGTGCTCACCCACTTAGCTCCTGGGGGCCCTGATGTCCCACTCTTCTGTTGACGAGACAAAGTGTCCTTCACGTGGGACGTGCTCACCCACTTAGCTCCTGGGGGCCCTGATGTCCCACTCTTCTGTTGACGAGACAAAGTGTCCTTCACGTGGGACGTGCTCACCCACTTAGCTCCTGGGGGCCCTGATGTCCCACTCTTCTGTTGACGAGACAAAGTGTCCTTCACGTGGGACGTGCTCACCCACTTAGCTCCTGGGGGCCCTGATGTCCCACTCTTCTGTTGACGAGACAAAGTGTCCTTCACGTGGGACGTGCTCACCCACTTAGCTCCTGGGGGCCCTGATGTCCCACTCTTCTGTTGATGAGACAAAGTGTCCTTCACGTGGGACGTGCTCACCCACTTAGCTCCTGGGGGCCCTGATGTCCCACTCTTCTGTTGACGAGACAAAGTCTCCTTCACGTGGGACGTGCTCACCCACTTAGCTCCTGGGGGCCCTGATGTCCCACTCTTCTGTTGACGAGACAAAGTCTCCTTCACGTGGGACGTGCTCACCCACTTAGCTCCTGGGGGCCCTGATGTCCCACTCTTCTGTTGACGAGACAAAGTCTCCTTCACGTGGGACGTGCTCACCCACTTAGCTCCTGGGCCCTGCTGCAGCTCAGGAATAGTCTTGTGACCTTGGTCAGCTCTGTATGCCGAAACAAAGACACGTAAGATACCAGTCCCAGAACATATCTTCTTTACTACTCAGTTTGTTCACCTGACGTCGGAGCTGCACGCAGAAGAGGTCCTGGCTGGCCACGCCGTGTTGATCCCTTCCATCTTGGAAGCCTTTAATTCTGTTTCTTTCAAATAAATCCAAATTAATATTCAGGCCCTGAGCCTGCCATTTTCTAAAATGTGCATCAGGCGTGTTTGGAATGAAACCTGGACCCAGGCCACCCAGCGGATCGGGGAGTACGGCCCCACGGTCCCAAGTACCTTAGCTGCTTTAAAGCACATGTTCAGTGGCAGACCTACACACGGCGTGGGTTGTTCCCCCAGGTGGTCCTCAATCAGGTGGTCCTCAATCAGGTGGTCCTCAATCAGGTGGTCCTCCATCAGGTGGTCCTCAATCAGGTGGTCCTCAATCAGGTGGTCCTCAATCAGGTGGTCCTCAATCAGGTGGTCCTCAATCAGGTGGTCCTCAATCAGGTGGTCCTCCATCAGGTGGTCCTCAATCAGGTGGTCCTCAATCAGGTGGTCCTCAATCAGGTGGTCCTCAATCAGGTGGTCCTCAATCAGGTGGTCCTCAATCAGGTGGTCCTCAATCAGGTGGTCCTCCATCAGGTGGTCCTCAATCAGGTGGTCCTCAATCAGGTGGTCCTCCATCAGGTGGTCCTCAATCAGGTGGTCCTCAATCAGGTGGTCCTCCATCAGGTGGTCCTCAATCAGGTGGTCCTCAATCAGGTGGTCCTCCATCAGGTGGTCCTCCATCAGGTGGTCCTCAATCAGGTGGTCCTCAATCAGGTGGTCCTCCATCAGGTGGTCCTCAATCAGGTGGTCCTCAATCAGGTGGTCCTCCATCAGGTGGTCCTCAATCAGGTGGTCCTCAATCAGGTGGTCCTCAATCAGGTGGTCCTCAATCAGGTGGTCCTCCATCAGGTGGTCCTCAATCAGGTGGTCCTCAATCAGGTGGTCCTCCATCAGGTGGTCCTCAATCCACTGGGACCTCGGTTGAGTTGACTCTCAATCCATCTCCATATTGCTGAATGGCCGGGGTTACATATATTCATCAAGTGGCCCTCCACGCTTTCTGATCTCTCTTCTGCAATTCTACCGTTTGTCTTATTCATGTCTTCCCTGATGTCCCGCAGTCTAAACTCTCTCAAGTCTCGAAGAATCACGTCCAGGTTTGCCATGTTCCCTTCCTCACGTTGCCCTTCTGTGTCTCGCTAGCTCTCTCGCTAGCTCTCTCGCTAGCTCTCTCGCTAGCTCCGCTCTCTTCGGAGAGGGGCTTGTTGTTCACGGCATGCTTACCGGGAACTTTATCATGGGTTGGTTTCTTCAGCTGGCCTTCAGGCGTCTTGTGGCCCCCACCATGATTTAATGAACTGAAAACACGTAAGAGCCAAGTGACAGGAGCTGTTGAGTTAGTCTGCTAGCAGCATGGCCGCTCAGGTTCCAGTTTCAATACGACCTGCACTAGGTGCACCTGTGTTTCAGAGCCAGGCCGTCGATGTGGGTAGATCGCATGGCAACATGCCACTTGACAGGTAAGCCAGCCTGACATCTCTTTCCTAACAGGCCGTTCACCGCTCAGCGCCGTCACCCGCGCCAGCTGCAACTCACCGGCGCGCTGATGACCTAGCTTCCGGTTTACACAGCTCCACTACAGAAAGGGAATCACACTGACGTAGTGGACTGAGCTGTATTGCGCCATACGGGTTCGTGCCGCTAGGGTTAGGGTACGAGGCACACCAACACAGGGTATACTCAGCTAAGGACTATATGTTCTCATGCGGCGCAATTAGTGTGAGCGCGCCACAGGTTCCCCGGTTCCCGGTCCACTAGCACCCCCCCCCCGCGACACAGACTGGACGCCGTAGGTAGAGACATTTGACTTGGTCATTTTAGAAGTGGCTCCGAGCTGAACAGGTGTTTCAGAGGCTTCCATCTAGAACCAACACACTCCATTGGGTTCCTCTCATTCGGACTGTGTGGTGCCGTGGTTCCTGCCTCAGCACACCTGGAGAGGACAAGAGAGGTCCTTCTCCAGTCATGGGCTTCTGCCCCTCCCATTGGGCCGGGTCGACTGGGCTCCTGTTCAGGGACTGGGGCAGTTCAACAAACCAAAACAACATTTCCCCCCAAAATAAAATTTGATGGGAGAAAAATCATTGTTGTGTTTTGTTCTACCTCGGGTAGGGGTATCTGTTCTACCTCGGGTAGGGGTATCTGTTCTACCTCGGGTAGGGGTATCTGTTCTACCTCGGGTAGGGGTATCTGTTCTACCTCGGGTAGGGGTATCTGTTCTACCTCGGGTAGGGGTATCTGTTCTACCTCGGGTAGGGGTATCTGTTCTACCTCGGGTAGGGGTATCTGTTCTACCTCGGGTAGGGGTATCTGTTCTACCTCGGGTAGGGGTACCTGTTCTACCTCGGGTAGGGGTACCTGTTCTACCTCGGGTAGGGGTATCTGTTCTACCTCGGGTAGGGGTATCTGTTCTACCTCGGGTAGGGGTACCTGTTCTACCTCGGGTAGGGGTATCTGTTCTACCTCGGGTAGGGGTATCTCGGGTAGGGGTATCTGTTCTACCTCGGGTAGGGGTATCTCGGGTAGGGGTATCTGTTCTACCTCGGGTAGGGGTATCTGTTCTACCTCGGGTAGGGGTATCTGTTCTACCTCGGGTAGGGGTATCTGTTCTACCTCGGGTAGGGGTATCTCGGGTAGGGGTATCTGTTCTACCTCGGGTAGGGGTATCTGTTCTACCTCGGGTAGGGGTACCTCGGGTAGGGGTATCTGTTCTACCTCGGGTAGGGGTACCTCGGGTAGGGGTATCTGTTCTACCTCGGGTAGGGGTATCTGTTCTACCTCGGGTAGGGGTACCTCGGGTAGGGGTATCTGTTCTACCTCGGGTAGGGGTATCTCGGGTAGGGGTATCTGTTCTACCTCGGGTAGGTGTATCTCGGGTAGGGGTATCTGTTCTACCTCGGGTAGGGGTATCTGTTCTACCTCGGGTAGGGGTATCTGTTCTACCTCGGGTAGGGGTATCTGTTCTACCTCTGGTAGGGTATCTCGGGTAGGGGTACCTGTTCTACCTCGGGTAGGGGTACCTCGGGTAGGGGTATCTGTTCTACCTCGGGTAGGGGTACCTCGGGTAGGGGTATCTGTTCTACCTCGGGTAGGGGTATCTCGGGTAGGGGTATCTGTTCTACCTCGGGTAGGTGTATCTCGGGTAGGGGTATCTGTTCTACCTCGGGTAGGGGTATCTGTTCTACCTCGGGTAGGGGTATCTGTTCTACCTCGGGTAGGGGTATCTCGGGTAGGGGTATCTGTTCTACCTCGGGTAGGTGTATCTCGGGTAGGGGTATCTGTTCTACCTCGGGTAGGGGTATCTGTTCTACCTCGGGTAGGGGTTCTACCTCGGGTAGGGGTATCTGTTCTACCTCGGGTAGGGGTATCTGTTCTACCTCTGGTAGGGTATCTCGGGTAGGGGTACCTGTTCTACCTCGGGTAGGGGTACCTCGGGTAGGGGTATCTGTTCTACCTCGGGTAGGGGTACCTCGGGTAGGGGTATCTGTTCTACCTCGGGTAGGGGTATCTCGGGTAGGGGTATCTGTTCTACCTCGGGTAGGTGTATCTCGGGTAGGGGTATCTGTTCTACCTCGGGTAGGGGTACCTGTTCTACCTCGGGTAGGGGTACCTCGGGTAGGGGTATCTGTTCTACCTCGGGTAGGGGTACCTGTTCTACCTCGGGTAGGGGTACCTCGGGTAGGGGTATCTGTTCTACCTCGGGTAGGGGTATCTGTTCTGCCTCGGGTAGGGGTATCTGTTCTGCCTCGGGTAGGGGTATCTGTTCTGCCTCGGTTAGGGGTATCTGTTCTGCCTCGGGTAGGGGTATCTGTTCTACCTCGGGTAGGGGTACCTGTTCTACCTCGGGTAGGGGTACCTGTTCTACCTCGGGTAGGGGTATCTGTTCTGCCTCGGGTAGGGGTATCTGTTCTACCTCGGGTAGGGGTATCTGTTCTACCTCGGTTAGGGGTATCTGTTCTACCTCGGGTAGGGGTATCTGTTCTGCCTCGGGTAGGGGTATCTGTTCTACCTCGGTTAGGGGTATCTCGGGTAGGGGTACCTGTTCTACCTCGGGTAGGGGTATCTCGGGTAAGGGCATCTGTTCTACCTCGGGTAGGGGTATCTGTTCTACTTCGGGTAGGGGTATCTGTTCTACCTCGGGTAGGGGTATCTGTTCTACCTCGGGTAGGGGTATCTGTTCTACCTCGGGTAGGGGTATCTGTTCTACCTCGGGTAGGGGTATCTGTTCTACCTCGGGTAGGGGTACCTCGGGTAGGGGTATCTGTTCTACCTCGGGTAGGGGTACCTCGGGTAGGGGTATCTGTTCTACCTCGGGTAAGGGTATCTGTTCTACCTCGGGTAGGGGTATCTGTTCTACCTCGGGTAGGGGTATCTGTTCTACCTCGGGTAGGGGTATCTCGGGTAGGAGTACCTGTTCTACCTCGGGTAGGGGTATCTCGGGTAGGAGTACCTGTTCTACCTCGGGTAGGGGTATCTCGGGTAGGGGTACCTGTTCTACCTCGGGTAGGGGTACCTGTTCTACCTCGGGTAGGGGTATCTGTTCTACCTCGGGTAGGGTTATCTGTTCTACCTCGGGTAGGGGTATCTGTTCTACCTCGGGTAGGGGTACCTCGGGTAGGGGTATCTGTTCTACCTCGGGTAGGGGTATCTGTTCTACCTCGGGTAGGGGTATCTCGGGTAGGGGTACCCGTTCTACCTCGGGTAGGGGTATCTCGGGTAGGGGTACCTGTTCTACCTCGGGTAGGGGTATCTGTTCTACCTCGGGTAGGGGTATCTGTTCTACCTCGGGTAGGGGTATCTGTTCTACCTCGGGTAGGGGTATCTGTTCTACCTCGGGTAGGGGTATCTCGGGTAGGGGTACCTGTTCTACCTCGGGTAGGGGTATCTGTTCTACCTCGGGTAGGGGTATCTGTTCTACCTCGGGTAGGGTTATCTGTTCTACCACGGGTAGGGGTATCTGTTCTACCTCGGGTAGGGGTATCTCGGGTAGGGGTACCTGTTCTACCTCGGGTAGGGGTATCTGTTCTACCTCGGGTAGGGGTATCTGTTCTACCTCGGGTAGGGTTATCTGTTCTACCTCGGGTAGGGGTATCTCGGGTAGGGGTACCTGTTCTACCTCGGGTAGGGGTATCTGTTCTACCTCGGGTAGGGGTATCTGTTCTACCTCGGGTAGGGTTATCTGTTCTACCTCGGGTAGGGGTATCTCGGGTAGGGGTACCTCGGGTAGGGGTATCTGTTCTACCTGCTAGACTATACTGTTAACTGATTTAAAAACACCTCTTCTTGCTCACCTGCTCCACTGTGGCTCGGTCTGATTTGTCCTTCACTCTGTACCTGCAGCAGCCAATCAGAACATTAGTCAGTCACATGACCTGCAGTCAGCAGCCAATCAGAATCAGTCTCAGTCACATGACGTGTACGTACGTGTCGGCGTCTCTCTGTCTCTGCGTGTTGGTCACCTTGTTGATCACAGAGTCAGCGTAGTTCAGCTTAT
>NW_027262578.1:0-26962 GCF_902827115.2 Pseudochaenichthys georgianus | reverse complement strand
CACAGTAAATGGAACAGTTGTTCATTTGTCCAACTAGTCTACATTATGAATTTGATGTTTGTCTAAACTGCTAAGAAGCTGACAGCTGAGTTAGAACAGAAAGACATGCAGGCCATAATCACTAGACGCTCAAAAGAGTGTGTGTAAGGGTTACATGAACTGAACTGAAACACTGTCCATTAGTTGATTAATAAACAAGACATTCAAGTCAAAGTTTTAGGCATTTTCATTTGTAGCATGCTGTAAATATGGACTATGAATGAACACATGCAATGTGGAAACACACAAATAGGTTTATTCTCAATACTCATAACAGTATCAGGCACAATGACTTTACTGAGAGTGAAGATGACATGAACATATAGTTACTGTATGGTACTGAAGACAAAATACAGTATATTGCATTTACCTCTTCCTCTAATTCTCTCTCCAAAAGTGGCCTCCATTGTTGTGCACAACAAAGTGTTCAAGCTCAGGTTTCTAAGTGATCTAATTGTAAGAGTGTGTAGTTATTTGGTCAATCCAGTGTCCAGCTTGTCGCTGTGTGATGTTTGTTGCGATACCTACAAGATTTACCTGTGACAAATGTCAGTGATGTACAGAAATGTAGACCTACTTTCACCTGCACCCAGCAGCAAGCGGGAGACATGTTTCAAGTTGTACTTGTGAAGTTACGTCTACAATTAGGAGGGTGAGTAATTAAGCTTTTATTTCTGTAACGTTAAACTTATTGTTTTTCTTCAACAAGTTTGACTACATTGAAAGACAGAGGAGGGACATTATGTGCATTCTTAATGAACATACTATTTTTGTATGTGTCAGGGTGTTATGCTCCAGGTCCATGAGGACAGGCCCCACAGTGAGTTCAGGATGAAGTGTCACTGTCTTAGTTACCGTCTGGTTCAACATGTTCCTGGGGATTTGGCTCATTTTAGACAGGTTAGACACAGCCAATAGTAAAACATCAACTTTAATATAACTAGCACAAGGTAGCTACTCCCCAGAAATTGACTGACTGGTATGTGTGTGTTGCACAGAGGTCACAGTTGTGTTTTTTTCTTCCTGTTCTGTTGTTAAAGAGTTATTTTTCTTCGTTCATAGTGTAAAAGTAAATCAATTCATATCAGTATAAGAAGTTGTAAGTATAGAAAAGAACAAAGTCATATAGGAACAAAGATATGACTTATTTTTTACTCCTTAAAATAGCACAATGTTATTAAACCAAAATGTTACCATAAAAGAAATAATACAAAGCAAACTGAATACGTATTTATTTTGTTTCTCTTCTTACAGGTGGGACTGAAAGACTCGACCCCCGTTAAGCTGGAGCATCATGGCTGCAGGTGTGTGGCGTGTGTTACTCTCCTGCTCCAGTCACATGACTCCCAGTGGGTCCCCAGTACTCAGCTGTACAGAGCAGCAGTGGTACAAACCAAGAACTATGGCAAGTCTGAGAATAATGTCATTGTAATTCAAATGCTAAAACTACACACTCATCATGTCTCATCATTTCTATATCTTGCTTAAACCCACAGTGTGTAAAACCAGGCCCGGAAGAGAACATGGCTGGGATGTCCACAAATCCAAAGCAGAGAACAATGTCAGAGAGAGTAAAGTGAGAGATTAGTAGTTATGTAAAAGTAAGCTACGCACACAGAATAGTTGATGTGTTGATGTCTCTGAGAGCTGCTGGATCTGTCTGCCCTCAAAGTGCCAGGGATCTACAAGGACTTCACCGCTGCTTCTGCACCATAGGTATCCCTGTGAGGTGCCACTAGTGGACTCTGCTCTCGGTAAAGTTCAAGCTGGCAGTCCCTTGTCATATGAACATCACCATGACAGCTAGAATTCACACTGCTGCCCACCACCATGGCCAGATCTACCACTGTCTGGCTACAGACTACAACCATCTGCATGCGTTTTTTGTTGTTGTGAACATCAACAGCTGCCCTTAAGGGGATAGTTCTGGTCTTTTGAAGTGGGGTAGTGTGTATGGTATATATCCATAATCAGTGTATTACCTACAGTAGACCAGTGGAGAAACATATAGGATCATAGCCATGTACTGCTGAGGACGTGGGCAGAAGCAACATTTATTGTATTCACCCAAAAAAGCTATATCAGTTTAAGTGTACATTATTTAATGCTAAATATAACGATTTTTTCAGGTGGGCCTTCATTTTGGGGTGGATTGCTGCTGGATTAGGTTTTGCTGCTGTGCTGGTACTCCTGTCTCTCCTACTAACTGGGGTCGTGCCGACCGCTGTCTTCTGGAGGTTATACACTGACTGGATAAGAACCTCAGCCCCATTTCAAACAATCCAAACTATCATCTTAAAGTCTCTTGAGGTCAAGAGTTATGTGCACAACAATGGAGGCCAATATCGGAGAGAGAGTTAGAGGAAGAGGTAAATGCAATATACTGTATTTTGTCTTCAGTACCATACAGTAACTATATGTTCATGTCAACTTCACTCTCAGTAAAGTCATTGTGTCTGATACTGTTATGAGTATTGAGAATAAACCTATTTGTGTGTTTCCACATTGCACGTGTTCATTCATAGTGCATATTTACAGCATGCTACAAATGCAAATGCCTACAACTTTGACTTGAATGTCTTGTTTATTAATCAACTAATGGACAGAGTTTCAATTCAGTTCATGTAAGCCTTACACACACTCTTTTGAGCGTCTAGTGATTATGGCCTGCATTTCTTTCTGTTCTAACTGAGCGGTCAGCTTCTTAGCAGTTTAGACAAACATCAAATTCATAATGTAGAGACTAGTTGGACAAAATAATGCTTAACAACTGTTTCATTACTGTGTGAACTGTTTTAGGGGTCGACTGTATGATATATTGTTCTCCCGCTTGCTGCTGGGTGCAGGTGAAAGTAGGGTGACAGTTCTGTTCACATCGCTGACATTTGTCACAGGTTAATCTTGCAGGTATGCAACAAACATGACGTTGTTCAATGGTTGTCACACAGCGACAAGCTGGACACTGGATTTGCCGACACAGTACACAACGGAAGTCAGCGAAATAAAGTTATGCACAGAGCTTGCATACTTGTATTCATCTCTATAAACGCATATCTGCATGTGAATGCAGAAATAAACGTATCCTCGTCAGCATGGGTGCCGGAAGCAGGGGGGCCAAGGGTCGTCTGGGTCTTGTACAGCATTGCAATTATATCCTCCTGTCTTTTATTTTGAAATATGTTCTTTAACTTCCGGTCCACCGGACTGCTTTTCTTCATTCTTCAATACAAAATGTAAAATTGAATGACCGTTTTTTTTTATTAGGTCTTCTTGTTATCCGTTTTTTGATTCAGACAACATAAACAGGAAAACGGCTTTGGTTTCACGTTTTTGATTTAAAACGAAAAAAGGCTGGAATTTTCGTTTTTTTGGTTCAAACGAAAAATCAAACTAACAAAACGTACAGACTTTTTTTTTTTATTAGGTTTTCTCGTTATCCGTCTTTTGATTCAGACAACACAAACGGGAAACGGCTTTGGTTTTCCGTTTTTCCGTTTTAAATCAAAAACGAAAAAAGGCTGGTATTTTCGTTTTTTGGCTTTTGGTTCAAACGAAAAATCAAACTAACAAAACGTACACGGACCAAGTTGACATGTCTATTGCAGCTGAATGCGGCGATTACCATTTTGTTCAGCAAAACGCCTCACAAACGATCAACAGCTTTAGTGCGTTTTGATTCAATGCTGAGTACAGCCAAACTGACAGTCTCTTCTCTGTCAGTGTAGACCACAAATACCTCATTCCTTCAGTGCTTGGGTCCGAATGCTTCTCGTTTTGCGCCGTCCTGTTCAAATGAAATCGCCGCCAATCATATGTCCAGGCTCGCGCCAGGAGCGGGGGAGGAGTTACATGACGTGCATCTTGTGCTGCATTCACTTGCACTCGGACATTAGAGACTTTCTCTCATAAATGTCCGATGAGCCACAACTTTTCTTTCAAAACAAAGCTGCCAACTGGGGTGGCAGCTGGTGTGTCAAGGCCTATTTTTAGGGTGTCAGTTGCCACCCTGGTAGGTGAAATTAGGCTACTAGCTACAGTACAGATGGAACTAGATGAGCTGTTAACTCTCGCTCTGAATTTTTTTTTTTTTTTTTAAACTCTCGCTCTGACTCAGACAGGTTGAAAGAGACACACACATTTTTCCCACCCGCATTCCGCAAAGACCCGCCCTACTGTGCCTCTGATTCGCAGATTGTTTTGGGGGGGAAAACGCTGACGGGATGCTGAATGTGATTGGACCAATGCGTTGACAGACACACACAGACAGTGGAACAGGACATGTGGAACAGGACATGCAGAGCGCTGTTTGGAGTCTATGGACATAACGGATCATTTTGACTCGTTGCGTTGTGGCGATGTCTCGCAGATAACACAGATAATACATATGAAAAGTATAATTTGCTCAGAGTCCAGAGACAGTTGTGGTTCGGTCCGGATGACTTTGAGGATGCCTGGCTTAGAAGATGATGAAATGTATTTTCATGCACCAAACTCTTAAGTAATTGTTTCAACTTGACACTGAGCCAACCAGTGAAGTGCTCTCAGGAGAGAGTAGACCTCCGCCTGGTGTGTTTTAATCTCTTCGCCAAACAGGACCTATTTCCTAAATAATAAATCAGCCTTTTTTTTGCAGAACGTGGGCAGCGGCTGCATTGACCTTCAAATATTTAGACATACTTGGAATGTTTAAATACGTCTTGATTTCCTGTACTGTTAAAGTGTTCGGACAGTGTCATCAATTCTCCTTCACTGTCGGTCCTGCTGAGGTAAGACTCTTGTAATAACTTGGCAATCACATCACACTATTAACACATAATGAGATCAATATCTGAAAGTGCTCCCGGTGGTCTCCTCAACAGACATGTAGCTAACATGTCAGAGCAGACAAGGCTCTGGAGGGATAATTGTCAATGGTTGATTAACAATGTTAAACTCACCTGAAGGCTTTCATCCTCCTTCACCAGCTCCTTCTGGGGGAACAGGTCCTTGGCCTTGATGTACTCCAGACTGGGAGGCCCTTCTTCACCCTGTGAGACACAAACCGAGCAGGCCATCAGACACTGTTCTGGCACCATGCAGGTCAACACAACAGTGGGAAACACATAATAGAATACATAAAGTAAAAGTAGGGATGCAGGATATAGATTTTTTTTACAGCTGATTCCAATAACACATAATTATGAATGGACCTTATATTTTACATTTTTGGATTGTAAAAAAGAAGCACACAACCTGTGGTTTATGCATACATAATGGTCTAAAATGCTTTGATGTAGTTAGCAAAGATGGAGGATTTCATATTTCATTGATCTGACCTAAGGATCACTATTGTGGAAAAAACACTTTTGACTCTTCAAATGGTTATTTCATTTGACAAGTTTGGTATATCAACAACAATTCTACTGTAAATTGCAATCCTGTTTTTTCTACAACCCAAAGAAGTCTAGAATGAGGCAAAAAAAAAACATTTCATAAAACTAACCCAAAGTTAATATATCTCATTGAACATTTATCTGGGTTGATAGCCTTTGATGCTAGATTCATGCCAGGGGACATTTCACAATCCGCACAAGCCACCTCACAGAAGCCACGTAGGAGATTCAATATTCACTAATGCTCCAAATCTCCCTTTGAATAGGTGGCTGGCAACTAACCTTGTGGTCCACCTAGGTGTTGAAAAGTTTTCATGAGTCATGCTCTTTCTTTTAACTCTTATAGAGATTAAACTATTTTGAGCAATAAGGAAGCACTTCCTCTAGGTCAATGTAATCAAAGGTTGAATTTGAAATACTATTAAAAAAATCCCATGGGAAAGCTTTGCCCTGTTAATTTCTCACTTAATTACAAAATATATAAAGTGCATTTATATACAAGGTGCAAAATATTGATGCGCATCATGGTTTGGATCATATTTGTTTTGTTTAAATGCAAAATGTACCTGCATAAGTGCGTTTTTCCAAACATGGGACAACCTGCTAAAACAAATAGGTGATACGCTCCTTTTACAAAGACATTTCTGTAGCAACTGAGTATTCTCATCGGTTGTTGATGAACCCCATTTGCTTTCCGGCTGCCTGAACACTGCTGGATTTGGCCTCTCCATCCGAGTAGGACCGCATGTCGACGCTGTTTCTTAATGAAAACAGCAATGGGGTCCTGCAGGGTGACTAGAAGGAGGCAGAATGTAGGTAGTATTACTGACTCTTGGTCGTGTGTCCCAGGAAAACAACACAATTCAAAATGCCATACATTACTTCTGGAATGCCTTTGATGTATCAATATTTTGTCTCTTAGGGTCCAAGCCGCTGATTGAACCACATGATAAACAGACCACCCATTGGGCTTTTCTGCTAACAGATGGCGTTAGTGTTTCTACAGTGACAGACAACCTCTCCAATACAAGTCACCAGGTGTCACCATTAAATTTGGAAGGCATAGAGATCATAGGAATAGAATAGCCAAGCCATATTATGTCAGCTTCTGCGACCTTACAGCTTCGTTGACATGGAAATGACAGCGTGTTCCTACAGGATGAGCCTTTAAGCAGAAACTAGACCAATAGCCCTTTGCCGGTACAGATCTATCAATCTATCTTCTTCTTCCTAACCATACATCGTAATACAAGGGCTAATTGCAGTCATAAAGCTGGGTGTCAAGGTTGTGCCCAACAGAGGCCTATCACTCCTAAACTGATGAGTCAACTTTAAGTGCTGTCTGGCATTACCATGGCCGTCATTTCCTCCAAATGTTGCCTTTATATTCATGCTAATGCTCCATTTCCAGATAATACAAACTAAATATTATAATGCGTTGGACATTTATTTTTAGCATATTGCTGCATTCACACAATGTAACCACAATTGGAAGAATAGGAAAACAACCCATTATTGTTCATAGATTTTTGTAAAGATGGTTTGCCCCACCACTAGCCTTTTAGCCGAATACAGACAACCAAAATGTGCTACTTTTGAGAAAGATGATACAAACAGTGTACAGGTCATTTTAAGTAAGCTAAGCCGGTTGTATTTTTCACACTTTGTAATTATTCAACTAAAAATGATTGCCTTCAAATATTTGTTGATCTCTGATACTGGATTAAAGATCTTAAACTCACATAAAAAAAATGTTCCCCACATGGCTGCTCCTCATTCACGAACAAGCTAATGAGCCTTTTTCCAAGTCTAAATGCATATAAAACTCATTCTTAGACAGACATATTGCAGCCATACTAAGTGCGTCATTTTCAGATTGGTACACTTGCCAGCCTAGAACTCATACAAATCTCTTTGCAATGCAACGCCACTAATCTCTAGACCTTTGACCTGAGTCAGCCTCGGGCATCAGACTGATTTGACAGCACTGCGTCATCAATTTGACTTATTTTCACTCGAGAGTGGCTGGGCCATGACAGTAGCCATCAGTCAGAGGAGTCCTGCGAGAGTCAGGTCATTATTGGTTGATCTCACAGACTGTCGCTGGGCAGTCTGAACCACCAGCCTGCAGTCCAGGTACAGACTCATTCCAGTCTTATTGTTAAAAAGGAATAAAGATGACATTGGCGTGCCAGACAGCCATCATAAATCACTGGAGGAGATATTGCTATAGAACCATCCCCTAAGAAATGCAATGCAAATCAACTGAGAGCAATTGTATTCAATCTTTAAACACACTGACGCACACACACAAATCCTACGTCAATATTCCATCCACTCCTTTGGACATACAGTGGGGCAAAAAAGTATTTAGTCAGCCACCAATTGTGCAAGTTCTCCCACTTAAAAAGATGAGAGGCCTGTAATTTTCATCCTAGGTATACCTCAACTATAAGAGACAAAATGAGAAAAGGAAAAAAAAAAAAATCCAGAAAATCACATTGTCTGATTATTAAAGAATTTATTTGCAAATTATGGTGGAAAATAAGTATTTGGTCAATAACAAAAGTTGATCTCAATACTTTGTTATATACCCTTTGTTGGCAATGACAGAGGTCAAACGTTTTCTGTAAGTCTTCACAAGGTTTTCACACACTGTTGCTGGTATTTTGGCCCATTCCTCCATGCAGATCTCCTCTAGAGCAGTGATGTTTTGGGGCTGTCGCTGGGCAACACAGACTTTCAACTCCCTCCAAAGATTTTCTATGGGGTTGAGATCTGGATACTGGCTAGGCCACTCCAGGACCTTGAAATGCTTCTTACGAAGCCACTCCTTCGTTGCCCGGGCGGTGTGTTTGGGATCATTGTCATGCTGAAAGACCCAGCCACGTTTCATCTTCAATGCCCTTACTGATGGAAGGAGGTTGTCACTGAAAATCTCACGATACATGGCCCCATTCATTCTTTCCTTTACACGGATCAGTCGTCCTGGTCCCTTTGCAGAAAAACAGCCCCAAAGCATGATGTTTCCACCCCCATGTTTCACAGTAGGTATGGTGTTCTTTGGATGCAACTCAGCATTCTTTCTCCTCCAAACACATCTAGTTGAGTTTTTACCAAAAAGTTCTATTTTGGTTTCATCTGACATTCTCCCAATCCTCTTCTGGATCATCTAAATGCTCTCTAGCAAACTTCAGACGGGCCTGGACATGTACTGGCTTAAGCAGGGGGACACGTCTGGCACTGCAGGATTTGAGTCCCTGGCGGCGTAGTGTGTTTCTGATGGTAGCCTTTGTTACTTTGGTCCCAGCTCTCTGCAGGTCATTGACTAGGTCCCCCCAGTGTGGTTCTGGGATTTTTGGTCACCGTTCTTGTGATCATTTTGACCCCACGGGGTGAGATCTTGCGTGGAGCCCCAGATCAAGGGAGATTATCAGTGGTCTTGTATGTCTTCCATTTTCTAATAATTGCTCCCACAGTTGATTTCTTCACACCAAGCTGCTTACCTATTGCAGATGCAGTCTTCCCAGCCTGGTGCAGGTCTACAATTTTGTTTCTGGTGTCCTTTGACAGCTCTTTGGTCTTGGCCATAGTGGAGTTTGGAGTGTGACTGTTTGAGGTTGTGGACAGGTGTCTTTTATACTGATAACGAGTTCAAACAGGTGCCATTAATACAGTTAACAAGTGGAGGACAGAGGAGGCTCTTAAAGAAGAAGTTACAGGTCTGTGAGAGCCAGAAATCTTGTTTGTTTGTAGGTGACCAAATACTTATTTTACCGAGGAATTTACCAATTAATTCATTAAAAATCCTACAATGTGATTTCCTGGATTCTTTCCCCCCATTCTGTCTCTCATAGTTGAAGTGTACCTAGGATGAGAATTACAGGCCTCTCATCTTTTTAAGTGGGAGAACTTGCACAATTGCTGGTTGACTAAATACTTTTTTGCCCCACTGTATCTTTTTCTTGCGCTGCACTCCCTGGTAGATACTTGGCACCATTTACCTAATTCTCTTATGGAGCTGTCCTGACATTGCACTCCTCTGAGGCCCACAAGAACACAGTGTACTTGAAAACAGCAACAAATAAAATGCAAACTAATAATGATTTAGATATTGTGTAAATACACAACACATGCTATAAACTGTCTATACATGATAAAGTGGTGCTGCACTATACACATTACTCATCATGCAGATAACCTTGATATCACAGCTTCGAGACTTGACTTCTACTTTACATTCAAACACAAGCATAGAGGCAGCTCGGCTTTCCATGATTTTATCCATTTATTAATGTCTGGACAATCATCCTACACATTTAAAAAGGAAAGTATAAATGCCCTCACTTCCACCGACTCACAAAGATGGAGCGCAGCTTGTCCCCTGCCCTACAAGTTTTTGCTTCGTCACTGCTGAGCGCTTGCGCACCCCCCCCCAGCTTTGTCCACCCAGCAATCAGAAAGCTGGAGCCGACACTAGGCATGCGCACATATACACGTACGCCACCATGTATTTCTGAAATATTAATGTCAGAGTGTATAACACATGTTATGTCCTGATGACATGAGTTGCAGTACAGTGACAAGATCAACTGGCAGCTGACTAGACTGTCAGCTGCCAGTCTAGTCAGTAGTCACTCTTACTACTTTTAAATCTAGGCTGAAGACTTTTCACCGCTGCTTTTAATTGAACTATTCATATCTTAAACTGCACTGTAACTTTTATCCATGTATTTTTTTTCTTTTAATGTTTATTTTATTATCTTTGCTTTTTAATGACCGTTTTTAAATGCCATTTTCTTAATGTCTTTCATTTTTGTAAAGCTCTTTGAATTGCCTTGTGTTGAAAGGTGATGTATAAATAAACTTGCCTTGCCTGGACAGCCCAGATACAGCAGTTAAACAGTGAGGATGTGAAGGCCTCCTTTTTTAAAACTGAAATAAGGTTTTATTGCTCTGGGGAGGTCTGTTGGAGAAACTGTCTTCGATGGATTTGTGCATGTGAGTGAATGGAAAAATTACAATGGTAAAACAGGTAGAGAAAAAGCCACAGGCACAGTCTTTATGAATAAGTGTCTGGTTGCCATGGATACAACAACCTCTTTTTCGAGGCCCTCTCTCTGGAGCTTTTGTAAACAATGTGCTGCTGCCTTTACTCACCAGATTATTTACTTAATCTGACCGGGGCTTTGTCCTGGAGTTGTGCAGATTAGAGAACCACTTCATTATTCAGAGGTGACCTTTTCTTAATATGAGGGTAACATGTGCTTCTATGTCTGCTTTTTAGTATCCAGTGTTTTCGACATATTAAATGCAAACACAGCTTGGCACATTGAAATGTTCAAATGTAACCCAAAACTGTTGGAAAGGATGGGTGGATTGAAACAGAGGATGAAATGACAAAGCAGAAAAAAAGATGTAAACATGACAGAACTAAAAATATAACATTTAAAAAATAATCTATCAAATATCTTTTTTTCTCAAGTTGTGTTCGTTAGTGCAGTCATAGTTTTAGGTCAAGCCCAAAGATGGCAGAGCATGACAAATCTTTCCAAATGCACTTTTCTTTCTCCCCGTCCTCCCTGAAACCGTGTTAATATTTTATAGTCCATCATGTTCCCATTTTTAGTCTTGGGCCGCTCTCAGAGAGCTGAGGGAACTAGGCAGCATTTTGGATAAGTAAGCAGAACTGAAACATACCAAGTGAACAGATCTTTCGAAGTTAAACATACCGGTTCCTCTTAAGGAAAACACAAGGTGACATTAAGCAGATGTAATGAACTGTAAAACTAGCAAGGCGAATGTTGCATTGAAAACAAACTGAACTGGATTATAATTCAAAGGTAGCACACAGTGAAAACAGAAGGAGTTGAACTGTGCAGTTAACTTTTAGGCAATTTATACTGAAAACAAATGAAGAGTCTCAGGTATTCTCTTATTTGAATAACATCCTTTCAAGTAAAGAAAGGCAACATGCTCTGTCTCACTTTGTTGCATTTGTCCTCCAACAAGACCTTGTGGTAATAATATCATCCTCAGATAGGGTTGCAACTCACAATAATATTATTATTATAGATTGAACAGACAGTTGTTTGATCCATAACATGTCAGGAATAGTTTCTGAAAGTCCAAGGATGACGTCTTAAAATGTCATGTTTTGGGAGTTCAAACTCCAATTACCGTCAAATCTATTTGGTATAAAAGCAGGTTATCTTTATATTTGAGACACTGCAAGAAAATACATTTCTTGCCATATTTCAATGAAAAAATGACTAAAGGATAAACGATTATCAAAATGTGTGCGATTATTTTTCGGGCACTGGCTAACCTATAAATCAACTAATGGTCACAGCTCCATCCTCGGTGACATAACACATTGACTGTGTCACATACTGTACAGCATAGTTCTTAGCAATATGACTGCCTTACTGTCAGGTAGATAGTTACAACTCCCGTCACAGAACCAAGGGTGCAAGAAGGTATCGCCTAAAGCTAGCTTATCCTCAAAAGGCTTTTGGCCTGATTCATTTAGCTAGTGGGTATAATATAATCGGAGTCATGGAAAAATCTAAACAAATTCAATCAGGCTTTTTATAGTTCCATTTGATGCAGACAACATATCGCAGAGGGATATAAACATGATATATTGGAGATAGAGGGGACAGTAACTCAAGATTGTTTTCCATCAGAGTTGGATAACAACACAGGCCAGGCTGATGTAAACTTAGCAGAACGCTGCAGCCCTCTTCCACAGGAGCAGACTGACAGAGCTGTGATCCACAGAGGACGTGGACACTAAATTATACAGAGCAGAAAGGGAACTGCCGACTCAGCTGCACCACAGAGATATTAAAAGGGAGATCATAAATTGTGTAATGCCGGACCATGTCTGGTTACAAAGGGCCGAGAACAGGAGCCAGCAGCTGTGCTCTTCCTGATCCAGCTGATACAACTTTACCACCAACACCTTCTCTGGAAGAAACAGTGATTGAAATGAAAGGAGACTTTGACAAATGTTAATGATGATTGTTGTCATGTAAGCATCCATAACTGCAAGTAAACCTAAACTTTTGTCAAGATACAGTACTTACAAGCACAACACTCTGATTGCTAATGCTTTTAGTAGTATGATCAAAATTGATTTCCATTAAGTGTTACTACTGCCATAGCTATCGTCTGAATATATTTAGCCATGCGAGCTACATGGCTCTATGAGTGGAAAAATCAGACTATTGGTCAGTCGGCATGTGGACTAGGCTGAAATATATAAATAACTATAGGATGGATTGCTGTGAGATTTCTGTAGACATTCATGGTCTCCCATGACTTATGAAGTCAAATATCTCAACATACTGTATACTGAATGCAGTGTTTCCAATATACAGTAGCTCCACAGGCCAAGTGGAGAACCTGCCAAAGATAATGCCATTGCAGTGTTTCCCTTATATTTCTGGAGTGTCTGGAAAGACCAGAACGACCATTAAGTGTCTGTTATATCAACTGCTAAAGTCAATGGGACAAGAGTTTGGTAGCGAACAACATGCTGACGGGTTCAGTGCTTTGGTATTTTTAGCTGAGCTAGTCCAGAGAATATTCGTAAAAAAAAAAAAAAAGATTCTGTTTCGACCTCGTTGTTCTTTATAAAGATTTGCAGAAGTGTTGTGATGCAGCCCTCGAGTACGTTTAAAAAAAAGCTTTTTAAATGTTCAACTGCCTGTCAGCAACCAAACATATTGTAATTTGTGAGGCAATTTAGCTTTGTGTGCTTCGAGTAATTTAGCATGCAGTGAACACAGCAGTCATCATTTTGTTTTAATCAAAGCTAAACTCCTGGGCATTTCTACTGCTGTTCTTCAACACTGTTGATTATTTGTTGTCTAGTTAGAAAAAGAGACTTGCTCTAAGATAATACTATGTTAATCCAGTGTGTACTAAGCCAAGACAGTGAACTGTGGACATCACTGAAAGGTCAGGGGTCCACTTGTAAATCATTAGCTAATTTAGGCTGAAGGGCAAGAGGCTAAGAAGACCCTGTATTGATCCTAATCCATAAACCTGCTCTCACCACTGTGTCGAGATGCGACCTGAGAGAAACACCTGTTCTCCATCACTCATCTTCCTCTATCCCTCTGTACATACCAACAGCACAACGTGCTCAATGCAGGTCCTCTACTGCAGTGAGCATACTTCACCGCTCTGAGCAGCACACACATCTTCCTCCTGACAGGCCCTCACTCTCCTCCCTGCCAATAAACATAACGGCAGCTCAAGGCCGGAGTTCAGAGTAATAGAATAGCTTTTCATCATCATGCACATAAGACACAGAGGAGATTCAATTATTTGTATGTGGAGTGAGTGTAGGTTTCCCACCAATAACTGCAGCGCTCACGTGTCCATCAACACTCCCTGCCAACCCCCCTTTCCCCCACAGATAGGTACACACACACACATGTGAGTTATGGGCATCTGATAGGCACCCATCACAAATAAAAAGCCTGTGGACTTACAAAGCAGTTGAGCATGGAGCAGGACACCCTTCCTGCGAAGCTCATGTCGAGGAGAGGCAGGGCTGTGCCTGAGCGACACGCAGCCTGTAGAGCACGACCAGAGCACGAGGAGCCGGCATCGCCATTCTTCCCCCAGCCGGAGCCTGCCCCCCCCTCGTCCACTCCAAACACCTCTGCCTGCCGCCCCTCTCGGCCTCCCCCCCAAACCGTCTGCACGTCCCCTCCTTCTCAAGAGGTGCTGTGTGCCAAAACGCCAGTCCAGACTCTCATTCAAGAAGCCACCCCGCCCCCCCCACCGCTCCCTGAGTTGGGAGAGACAGCACGCTGGTGTCTGGAGACAGCCCCCGTTGCCTTGCTGAAGAAGGGAGGATAGTCCATACAAATTCAAATGAGAGTCCCCGCGGTGAACTGGAGTGAGGAAGAGAAAGTAATGGAATCACTGCAGATGTGCCATTTGAGATGTAGCGACAGGATGGGGGGGAAACTGCTAGAAGAGAGAGCCGGAGAGAAAGGAAGACGGAGGGAACTGCCGGATGCTAAGCTCCACCCTCTGCATGCGCATCTACCTCTCTCCCTTTCTCTTGCATTTCTCCCCTCTCATCCCTTACTCCTCCCCCCTCCTCCTTGTTCACCCTTCACCGACATCTCCTTGTAAATATGCTTCTCCCTCAGCAACAAGGCGGTAAAGCCAGCCGCTGGCAACCAGGACATGCTCCAACTGCCATGCATGTATCATATGATCGAGCCATTAACGGCAGCATTATGTGGTTCTCGCTCAAGCAAACACACTGTCCGCTTTAAGCTGTGTTCACACGCCATGCTGAAGCAAACTCACACGGGGAACAGATAGAGACCCCATCCAGTGGTAGGACAGTATCCCAACACAGATCCGTTGCATTGGCAGCGATTGATCGGAGGAAAAATGTGTGAGAGGAGGGAGGGCGCTGAGGAGAGAGAGTGTATGCGGAGATTTCCAATGACACAGCATTCTACAGACACAAATTCCCCTCACCTGTGTCTGAGTGTGTTGTTGGCACCGTCCCACACAAGAGCAGGGCATCTTTGCAGTGAACAGAGCCTAACTGCAGCAACTGCCTGTGCCTAAAGTCAGGGAAGGTCACTGGATGTATATATATATATATATATATATATATATATATATATATATTATACTACAGGGGGACACTGAGCCCTTCCCCCTCTTACCCAAACCTCCCCCCCGGTAGAGTCGTGACAGCCGCTCGCCTTCAGCTGTATGACCCCACATTATGTAACACGTATAGCGTAGTACATGCAGCATGATGCACGACGCAGCAAAACTGAAATACGGATTCATTTGAGTGGGGGAGGGGCTGTATTGTGTTTCTGACATGGGAGATACAGTTATCACTGGATGTATACAGTATCATGTATACCCATCTATACAGTGCTTCTGTCCAGAGGGTATTTTACACAGAAAACAAGACAATTGATTTATATGTAATCTAATTAGCAAGACACCAATCAAAACTGCATGCAGGCCAAGAAAGAATGAGAATAATACTGAATTTACAGGAAAATCTTGTTTGTCTCAAAAAATGTATTCCATAGTAGAAATGATAAGAAGTTCCCTCGTAATATCATTCTGGTATGGAAAAATCTTTACAAATTAAATAATACAAGGGTGTATTTATATCGTATATATTATATTCTTTGGTAACAGCCATCAATGTATTCTGTGAGTTCATAGTGACCTTGACTTTTGATCCCCAAAATCAAATCATGTCGTCCTTTACTCCAAGTGGATTTTTGAGCCAAATCTGAAGAAATTCTCTTCAGCAGCTCCTGAGAATGGGACAGATGGACAGACGGCGGATACCCTGATAACATCAAGCCCCCAGCCTGGGCTGTCACTGATACAAAGGCATAACAACTTCATTTCATGCAGATGTTATAGATCCAAATATGCCTAGTCTGAGTTTTCTTCAGACGTATAATCTTTGTAATGGCAATATATTAAAAAGGGGTTATGCGTATGCTGCAGGAAGCATGATGCATTGCACTTGTGTGCAGTATGACTTCCATCTCATCAAGTAATGGACTCTGCTGCTATGAAGTGCACTTCCACAAATCAAGCAGGACCTTACAGATGATCACTTTCATGTCATATGGTAAACCTATAACTTGCTGTATTTATTAACCCAGGTCGATGGGAGAAGGCAATAAAGCATTATGCATTGCACTAAAATAACAGCTTTACAAAACCCCTTACTTATATGGGTTTTGAGTGTAAAAAGCTTGTGTGAGCTGTCATAGTGATTAAGAAGTAGGAGAATGTGCAATGTAAAATCGATGCCATGTTCTCAGTCGCATGATGTGTGAAAGAAAATCGCTCAGCATCACAGTCTGATGGTTTTATTTAATTGGCAACATCCCAATGATTAGGGCTTCTCGTATACACGAGTGCTTTTCATTCAATTAGATTAGCGAGACTATAACAAAAATGGAATTGTAACTCTTATATTCAGGCTTTCAGTTTCTCATTAAACAGTGAAATATGCTTTTTGTAAATCAACTTTTCTATTTATTAGTACATCCAAATTTAAATACAAAATCTGGAGGGACAATTTCTAAATATAGCAGCGTAATTATTAGGGACATCCTAATGTGTCCACAGTCAAAACACTGAGCTGCATGATCCCCCTTTATGCCCACCCAGCCCCGCCAAAACTGGCTGCAAAAGTGAGCTCCAGATTTGGCCTCTTGTGTCTCTGGATTTATTTTAGGAAAGGAGGGCAGCCAGTCACCAACCAGCGAGTGTTAGCCCACATGTTGACACACAGCTATAGCAGGAGATAAATAATACACCAGGCACTAGCTGTGTTTATGGAACTAAACTCCATATAGAGAGATACATATTTGCACATTTGTTATTTTAGAATGCCTCATATAATTGAAATCCATACTGTACAAGCTGCTATCTGTTACTATTCTGCAATTGCAGTTTACAATAAATGTGTCCCACATGATTATAATACTTTTCTAGGTTAATGACAGTGGAATACTGCAATGAGTCCTATTTGTAAGGAGTGTTTTTACAACAGTTAGCTATGTCAACTCCGAAATGTTTGCCTGAAGCAGGAAGTAGTTGAAGTGATGCATTACACAAGCATTAGCATGTAGGCGGTGTCCAATAAACTGACTACAAGTTCACAAGCTCCCCCACATAACTTATGTCCATTCAGGCATTCATTTCAAATTGAATATGGAAACATCTTAAAACAAAACAGCAGTTCTAGACCACAGACTCTGATAAAAGACACAAAGATTAACAAAACAGCAAAATGACCATTAGTTGAATTGAATGAAAGGACAGACCTATGGAAGCCTTGAGAGGTGAGGGAGAAAGAAAAAACAGAAGAGAAAACGGTTCAAATCGACTTGGAAATGGGTCACCAGCATTTTGCGACCTAAGGTCAGGAGGACAAAGGTTTTTCCAGGGTGACATGTCTAGGTTTGCCATTTTTTTTTTGTGTTTGTTATTGTAAAAAACATTTCTGATCTGTGGCAGAAATTAGTGTTTTCTAAAAATAGGACTAAAAGCTTGTTTTCTAACATTATTGTTACATGACATACTCAAACACACTTGTGTGAAGAGTGCATTGAGGAATTTAAAACCACCAGAAAAAAATACATGAAACCATTAAGTCCTTCTATAACACATTTGAGTTCTGAGCTTCAGCCTCTTGTGGCCACCAGGAGTATTACAACAACAAACACAAACAATTATCCAGACTAAAACAAATAGTCTTTTTTCTTTTTCTTTAATCTCTCACCTGTCTCCCCAGATTAAGACATTTAAAGATGATCCTGGCACAACTTCTTTTTTTAAATCAAGAAAGAAAACTATTTAGATCTGAAACATGCCTCACCAGAATAATCTTTCTCCCTTGCCTCTAATGGCTTCTGCAGAAACCAGACACTGACCCAGAGCAAGGTCAAAAAGTCCCTTCGAGAACAAAGTTCACCAACAACAACCTGGAATGCACCATCTGGCTGTAAGCTTCTGGCATCTAGTCAGAAAAAGGCATACATACAAGTGATCTATACTTTATGCTAGCAGGTAACCATGGAGCAGTGACACAAAAACACCTGCATTGGATGGTTCTGGTAAGAAAACTTCTCCTGCTAGTTCCTCCACAGCCTCAGTGCACGGTAAAACAACCCCATTGTCCTAGTTTCCATGCTTGCATTATCCTGCAAATAATACGGCAGCATGAGAAGACGGCAGAGTGAACTCAATACTTCCCGTTTTGTTTAAGTGCAAAAGAAACTGGAGGCTGGAAAGATTTGACAGGCTGTGTCACAAGGTGGGATTAAAGGAATCGTATTACCTGCCAAACTGTCTCACAGTCCCACCTGAGAAAACGAATTAACCCAGTTCCACAAATAAAATGAATGTCTGTGCATCTTCATCATGGAGTAACTCCATTTCTGTCATGGCGTTTTGCTAATCTTCAGTTCTTTAACTTGTAACTTTTTTCAGTGATGTAGGAAAAGTATGTTGGGTTCAGTGCACCCGACACTTTATGAACACATTTCTGACCACACCTGAAAGTGCTACTACTACTTCTTCTTTCAAATGAAAAACTACAGACATTACATGTTGGAGAAACAAATGATGAGGCGTATCACCACCATGTTTTTTGTATCTTCCCAATAATTCAAGTGTTTTGGGAACATATTTGGAGACTCATACATCAGATTATTAGGCAGCAGATCCAAAATGACTAAATGCCCCCTAAATGTGGGTTGTCAGCCAGAACAAAAGGAAGGACAGGAAATGGCTAATACTATACAATAGTAGCAGCAAAAAACAAAACAATGTCTGGTCTCATTAATGATTACCTATTAAAAATAATTGGCTTGTAATCAATAAAGAAAACCATGACATGGAAAGACTTTCCTAACTAATACCGAAAAGTATGTAAAACAAGTGGGACCTGCTTACTGTTTGACATCATTAACACCATTACTGCTTAAAATGACATTAACCTGCCTTTTATTGTCTCTTTTGACAAACATCATAAAGTGCTATATAAAGCCCCCCTACCTACAATCATAGTATAGAATGTCTTATCTGCATATTGATAATGTCATAAGACCATGATGTGGCTGCTCTGTCCCCGTATGATACTAAACTCCGACACAGGGCTAGCATAGGTCTGCGTCCCCATTTGATGTGCCTCGGTGGGTACATTATATGTCCATCAGCCCCCGCCATCAATTAAGCCCAGACTGTGTGTCCCATAAAAAGGCTGCGAGCTGGGCAGCCGGCCACGGTGGCATTCTTTGGACCCAGTTGACCAGAACGTTAGGACACAGACATCCTCCTATTACACTTCCTATTTCTGTCCTATAAAAGCTGCAGCCATGAGTAGAGGGGAATGTGTCACTCATCTGCTCCCTTAGTGCTTTGCCTCTCTTATAGCATCGTGTATACTGACTAGTGTACATCTACTGTGGTTTGCCCCAAAGCTACCTTGTTTTGACATCACAATCTGAAATATTTGACAACTTACAGTATTCTTTATGCATAAACTGAAGACCTAAACATTTATTCTAAGAGGAAATTGTATGTCTATGCACATTTCTTAAGCTCTGAGCAACTTGTCCATTCCTTGTTAACATAGAAATCCGATAATTACCTGAGACAAAAATCCAAAGCTTGCATGGCTCTTTTCAAATGGACGTAGAGTTGTGTGACCTAGACATAGTTTTGCATGACGCACGTTACTATGCTTCAGTGTAATGACAAATCTTGTACATGTAGCAACTTGAAGATGCACGATTATTTCTCAATCTTTCTGCAACATTAGGCTCCATTTTTATGTTACGCAATATAAAAAACTTCATCTTAATTTTGCTTTAGTACTGATAGGACAGTGCTATCCTGTAGAGGGCAATCATAAGCAATACACAGAATCTACTTTAGTACTGTATTGATGTCTTGACTCGCCCTTTAGACAAAGCAAAGGCATTATGGAACTTATTTCGGTCATTAAGCTTTCACTTTCAGTTTTACAATGACTGAAGGTGGGGTTGTGCGAGTCAAGGCTGCGCACATGTAATACTTCAGTCACATAACCATGAGCTTCTTCATATGAGCAGGAGGGCCTGGATTTGCTATAAAGAGAGAGTTGTACAGGAGACACATGGCATGGAGCTACATCAAAGACCTGGAACATCTGTTACCTGCTGCTACACACAACTTTACTGATGCACCAGCATGCTCCTGAATGAAACAAACAATTCAATAAAGTAGGGGCCCTGCTGAGGACTCTTGCTGGAGTGAAGAGGGATGGTTCTACGTTCACTCACACCAATCCCTGTTGTTGACTATGGCTAAATTGTTTTATGACTTCCACCAAGGCCAGAATTGTTTTATATATTTTTCCATTTTAGTAGGATTGTGGAAAAACGACAAGGCCAATTTTCATTCAACTAGGTAAAAGGTTGTAGCAAAGGGCAGAGGAAGACCCCATTAATACTTTTGTCATCATCCAAGATAGGGCATTTGGCCTTGGAAGTGGTCTGTGCTCTCTGAAAGTCTTCCTAGTTGGCAATGCATACTCGTTAATCCAAGAAAATCCAATCCTCCCTCAATGCTACTTGTAAGATTGGCTAATGGAACCACAGTTACATTACACCCCCCCCCCCGCCTGCCCATGCCAAAAACATGGGCTCTTTTGTTAAGAGTCTAAGAGAAGCTGGAAGTCCCGCCTCGAAGAACTGAACCCAATGTCTCTGTCATGGAAAATACAGTATGTCCCTGTTTTAAATCAATCATTCGACAGAGGTTCCCTTCCATAACTGTCAATCTATCTTTATCGATGTTCTATAACTCTATTCAAACACTTTAAAAAGCAGACATTATGGCTTCTTTTTCTTTGTATTCATTTAATGCGTTACAATATCCATTGTTTATCATGTTTTATAAAAAATATAAATTAAATAATATCTGTCTGGTTTTTGATGTTTTTAACAAAAGAATGATGTTTTGGTACTTCTGATAGGCCAGTATTATAAAGTCTCTTCTATGAAAACTACTATAAGACTCACAAATAAATGAGATAAAAAATAATTAAAAAAAACATTCAGAAAGAGGCGTGTAGCGCAGTGGTTTAGTGCGTTGGTGTTGGGATCAGGGGAGCACAGGTTCAAACCCCACTGCAGTCAGCATGTCATTGTGTCCCTGGGCAAGACACTTCACCCCAAATTGCTCCTGTGGGGATTGTCCACCGTATTGAGTATGGAAGTCGCTTTGGATAAAAGCCTCTAACAAGTAACATGTAATGTAATGTAAATAAAAACTGGTACATTGTTTGAATTAAAAAGTGCAATAGACTGAGCAGCAAAGAAGAACATGTGTGGCTAGTAAAAGAAAAATACTAAAGTACAAAAAAGGTTGTGCATTTAGTCGTTTCTGCAAAACACTACACTTTTTCAGCCTGCAAGAGTATTGTGTCATTTCCTGTGTGAGTGTAAAAAGTCCATGCTTGCCATTTTTACTTCAGAATCATATAAGGACTTTAGAGCAACAAGTGTGATAGTAATGAGGAAACCACGGCAGAGTACTGTACATGTAAAGAGTGCGAGTGGCTCACCATGCTGCCAGCCGGTGCTGTAGACGGTCGGTCCGGGCACTCCTCTTCAGATCCCTCCCTCTCCTCCTGTCTACTGGGCTCTGCCGTGCCAGCGGTGGCTCCTGCCAACACAGAAAACACACTACCTTCAGACATTGGGTGTGTGAGTGTGTGTGGGCGGTTGAGGAGTGAGTGATTGCATAAAGGGTTGGATTCCACAACCAACCTCAATTAAAAGCAGTAAGTAAAATGAAAGCTGGCATTAAAATCACAAGATATGCAACTGTTGAAGAGGACAAGTAAGGATTTAAGCAGCACTCTATACAAATCAGGTCAATGTAAACACAGTCCAAACATGCAGCGCTGCAGACCGACATGCAGGCACATGCTTGAAGTGTGACGATGGAAACCTTTGATCAGCCGGCCTGACCTAAAGAGACACTCTGATTGACAGGAAATGCAAACTCGACATTCCTCGTCAGATTATGAGCAGCCAAACAGATAGCCGAAGGAGAAGTGTACAGCTGGAGGTGGACAAACTTCACAACACGCCCAACACACTCGCACAGCTGAGTTGGCACGCCGAGCGAGATATCCTGTTCTTCCAACAGTTGTACAATTATTTGATATACTGAATATCTGAACTGTGGCTGCTAATACAATAAAGGGATAGTAAACTGTCAATATATGAACACACAGGACATAATTAACAAACACTTCAACTACTGATATGAAAAGTAAAACTGTGATATTGCACTTCTTCTCTTCCTGTGCTTACAAGCTCATTCAAACAGGAAGCTCAGTGTACGTTTAAGGAGAGTGATACACACAGTTATACAAAAACATATAAATACTTCATTGTGTTTAGTATGAGCCGTTCAGTACAATACATTCATTACAAGGACACAACTTGAAACTGGATCAAAGTTCTAGCTGCTGAGTGCCGTCGTCTCACTTCTCTACACTTTTTTTTCCAGACACACCCCCCTTTGCACACAGCTCCACTAAAAGAAAAAACGTCCAACTCACAAAAAACTGTTTACAAAGTTGACTACTCTTACCTGGTCAAAGGGCGGAAGCAGTGCACAGGACACTTTCTGTGGTGTCTACCTTTTAAGGTTGAATTAAAGCTCAATGCTTAGCAAAGTAGCAGTAGTCTCCGTCTCTCAAACACATACTGGTTGTAATCCAGGGCATGACATACTCACTCCCTCCCTCCCTCCCTCCCTTTTGCTCACTCGCTTTCCCTCCCACTCACTATGTGCCAGGCTTCTCAAAGAGAAAGAAGCCACACTACAGGGGACGGACCCTGACTCAGTCCCCTCCACTCAGTACTCATTTTACTAAAAGGAATGGCTTCCATGCTAATCAGCCATGAATGTAGAAATAATCACATGTAGACAACCCGTCAAAAAAGGTACCTCACTCTAGGGAATATAATAACCTACTGACTCAACAAAAGTACGGCATCAGCCAATATAATACAGCAATAGGCATGTTAAAGGTGAGAGTAAAAGTATTAACATAATGAGGTTTAAGGTGACCAAACCTTTAAAGCTGCATTCATTGATGATTAGGCCATTTATGGATAGAATGACTCAAGGGTATAACTTTGGTTTGAGAAGTGGGGGGGGGGACACAAAACAGGGGGTCCTCCGCAATGAAAAATGTTCTCAATTTAATTCCATTTCCTGCCTTTCTACAAATATATTAGGGACTATAGTGTTAACAAATCCAAGAAAAATGTGTAGTGTATATAATGAGTGTGCACACTTATCTAGTATCCTATCCATGTGAACCTGTTTTATTTGTGATGACCTCACATCCTCTAGGGGGGTCCGGGGGCATGCACCCCGGGAAGATTTTTTTTTTCTTTAAATTGAAGTTGAATGCATCAATCTGGGGCACTTTGAGGGCAACATTAAGAGATTTATGGATAAAGCTCTCAACACTCATATGAAACAGAACTGTATATATTTCAATAATCAAAAAACCATTAGAATATGCTCACAACCAATAACAAATCATTGATATAGTCCTTTCACCTATCTTTATCTTACCTAGTCTGCATTCTTTCTTTTTATTTATGCATATTTGACTAATCACTCCCCTTTCAAACTGTGGTTTTTATTTGTGTACTGACCTATAGTACACATTGGAAGGATTTCTTAACTTATTTTATATACAATACAACTAATATTACATAGATGGAAATATGTGTTTACATAGATGACCAAACCATTTGAGATCCACTGAGATAACTTAGACTAAAGTGTACAATCTATTCACTCAGAGTCCTTTACCTCCCTGAGCTGACGTTATCTCAGTCCAACAGGAGAGGACCCTCCCTCTCCTTATTGTTGAAACAGCTTCTAATCTCCGTTAGCTCCGAGCTAGCACCAAATGCTAACAACAACCGTGTGTCTCTCTCTATCTCTCTCTCTCACAAGATGCGCTTGTGCCACACACACACAGACGCTCCTCCGTGACGATGACCGCTTGCGTAAACAAATTATAATAAACACATTTAAAAAGTGGGGGGGACACAAATGGGATTTTGAAAAGTGGGGGGGACATGTCCCCCCTGGAAAGTACGCCCATGGAATGACTTAACTTTAGCCTGACATATGTTTACATTTCCTTCCATCTTTTCATATGGGCAATTTGAAATTACACCAAACATTTTTACAACGCAGAATACAAAACAAAAATCTTTGTATTATTATTACACTTTTTTAAAGTGTTTTTATGTAGGTAAGTTTGAGAAACCGGCTCGAGATACACTTTTTGTTATATTCCATGGAATGCTCTTAACATCCCGATAGCAATGAATATCTTAAGTGCTTTGACAAAAAATCCATAAAAAAAATTCATCTGTGGAAGCCGTAGTACTGTAAAAAGTACAACCAATCATTTTAGCCGGCCCGGCTAAAATAACTGGATGGCCTACCTGCCTGTCAGCCTTCCATCTGTGCACAAACGTATCTCGTGCACTCATTGGTCATGTGCGTGTTCGTGTGTGTTGGAGGAGGGGCTCTGTAAGGAAGTGGCAGATTTTTTCCGGCTGTGTATTTTCAAATTCTAGCGCACTCGAGCTAGTTTCTCCAAAATTACCTACCCCACCTTTAATAAAAGCAAAATGCAATAGGAAGATATTTGACAAGTAATAATTGATGAAGTTCTAAAAAAATGGGGGCAAATTAAGTCAATCAATCACGTTGAGTGTGAAATTATTATATTTGGAGGTTCCAGATACCAGTACACACCTTCCAGCATGATGCAAACCTAAGCATGTGAAATCCTGTCTTCAGATGCAATATCATTGATAGTGCTGTGTACTGTACGTGATGTGCATTCATTAAACAAACAGTCAATTACTGACGATTTTAAGGTCTTGTTGCTTTGTTAAAAAACTACAACATGATAATTTCCTATCCTGGAATTTGCTCAATATAACTTATAGGGTGGCTGTGTATCACTTGACATGTTTATATTGATACAATATCTGAATCTCTGCACCAAAACAATGCAACTGTATATGGTATTAACATGTTTCTATGCAAACACTTTTTTGCATTTAACAAAAACACATTCATCTGCAGTTTTCCAAACATGAACCCTCCAAATACTTTTCAAATACAAAATATTATAACTCTGACAAACAAATTGGATAATTCTCAAGGAATAACTGAATATCGATCTTAAAATAAAAAGCATTTGGCCAGCTTGTTTGACTTTGAACAAAGCTTTAACATCATGTTTGGAGTGTTGGGTGTGGGTGATGGCAGCTACTTTAGGAGCCAGTGATTAATGCCATTGACAAAATGTGTAGAAAATGTAGCACCTGACTAAAAGCATTGTCTTTTGACCTTCAGATTAATCCTAAATGTCCATAGATGATGAGGTCTGATGCAGCAGATGTAGTATTCATAATTATATCCATGAAGGTCAGAGGTATTGAAGAGTTATTGTAATAGACTTTTAGCTTTTGCTAGACGCTCCTTATAAACAAGCTACTGTAAATGTATAAGAAATGCATGATACCAACAACATAACAAATATTTGTCATGCAGTTGTATTCAATGTGCAAATAGTGTATCATTCACTTAATAGTCAATTTGTTCTCAGTGTCACATCTTAATTATTAAAAAGGTGGTACTATGATGATATAGCCACACAATCAAGATGTGATTACAATTGCTAACAAATCTAATGTAAAAAAATAGTTTATCAACACGAAACTATTATTATCTACCAAGCAAAGTTTAATTGAACGATAATTTAAAAAAAAATGTGTACAGATATTGGATGCCAAAAACACCCCTTAGCTATATGGAAATGTATCTTAAAATAAAGTTGGCAAAGGCTAAATTATGTACATTCTAAGGGTAACATAGACATTAAGTATTAAAGGAACGTATTTACAGAAAGACAATAATAGTGGTGAACATTATGAGGTTTGTTTTTTAAAAACAGTATCTCTTCCTCCTGAGAATAAAATAAAATTACAGTCATGTGGGGGATTCTTCTGTTCCTCAAACAAAAACAGAAAAACCATTGAACTAGAAATGTCTATCATTACCGGTAAACGTGTCAGCTCCAGAGAATAACAGGTGCTGTGACAGGCTCGTGACAACACAACAGGTGTTAACGGATGATAGCAGTGATAAAGTTTAAAGAGGTGAAAGTGAAAGTGGACCACATCCTCACTACAAGCTGGCACTGTACTAGGATGCGACTAGTTGACAAACCGAAAGTGTGCGTGTGTGTGTGTGTGTGTGTGTGTGTGTGTGTGTGTGTGTGTGTGTGTGTGTGTGTGTGTGTGTGTGTGTGTGTGTGTGTGTGTTTGCACACGTTAGCATCATGCTAGCCGCCGGATAGCGAGATTACTAGAGGCTGGTGTGTCTAATTCGCTCACATACCAACAGAAAATGACACACCACTAAGGTTCACACGTCCAACACAAGTTTGACAGCCTGGGAATATGTCAAGCTCAATATATTATTTAGAAGTTACTTCATTTTTAAAAGATAAATCGAGTTACTCACTCAGAAAGAATCAGCTGACACAACGGTGACTCAGTAGACTGCAAGACTTCCGCATTCTTGTGTGATGACAAAAGCGCTGACCAATCGTCAGGAAGGAAACTGACAATTTCCAACCAATAATGCTACAGAATACCTCTCGGCAAATTAGAATTAAGAACAGTCAAACAAGTGAATACCACACACCCACAACACAGCCAATCAGGTGCCACACGGCTCCTTAAGCGGACCAATAGAAAATCACAGCGCGGCACAAACTGGATACACACATACACAGTGCGGTACGTGCGCAAAAGCACACAACAGTATATCCGTCAGAGACCGGCAGGGTTTTCAAATATGCCTATTCTCATAATACATCGGTACAAACATTT
>NW_027262577.1:20000-27028 GCF_902827115.2 Pseudochaenichthys georgianus | reverse complement strand
ACACACTCACACACACACTCACACACACACACACACAAACCCACACACACACACACACACACACACACACACACACACACACACACTCACTCACACACACACACACACACACACACACACACACACACACACACACACACACACACACAGAGATAGATAGATATATGTAATGAAGAAGCAATGTACATAAGAGAAATTAAGACACAGGAAATAAACAGTCCAAAATATTTCAGAAATAGAAATAAAATAGCATTAAAAGTGGAAATACAAATGTCCACTTGTATATATATATATATATATAATATATATATATATATATATATATATATATATATGAAGAGCTGTCAGGACGGAAGAGAAATGTCTCCCTGAGTGACCGAGATGTTTCTCCTTTTGGCCTTTCTCTCTCCTCTCTCCCTGCGTTTAAAACAAAGCGCTGGCTGCTGTCAATCACTCGCTAATAGCCGGCGAATGAGAGGCGGCGAAGGTCGTTATGACTCCAAGAAGCGTCTGCTCGCGAGCTGATTGGATGAATTAGTCACCGTAATCGTTAGCGGCCTGTTCTTCAGACAGGACTCTTAATGTCTCCGTATTATCACTAATGGAATTTCTCCCTTTCTGCTCTCCATCACCCAAACCGGCCACGATCCTGGGGGCACCTCCGGACCGTCGCCTAGGTAACAGCAATCACTCCTCCTCTTCCTCATCTTCCTCCTCGTCGAGATTCAAGATTCAAGGCTTTTATTGTCATGTGTAGCTACAGTGTAGATATGACAGTGAAAATCTGAGGTCACGGGCTCCTTGTCACGAAGTGTGGACCAAAAGGCACGGAGGCAGGATTCGAGCACAAAAAGAGGCTTTACTTGATCAGCAGATACAGAAAATACATACAATAAATATCTACACTAATGCCTACCACAATAAAACAGATAAAATAGTGCAATAATAGTCTATAAAGTATTTAAGTGATAAATAATTTGTAAGTTGCAATCAGATGTTATGGATGTTCTTAGTTCAGGTGTTTAACAGTCGTATGGCCTGTGGGATGAAACTGTCCCTTCCTCCTCCTCCTCCTCTTCCTCCTCCTCCTCTTCCTCAGTGAGACAGAGAGTAAATTAGAGATGGCTCTTAATAAGAGTCCTGGTGCTAAAGGAAAATGACCAATATTCCTCCTCAGGCAGGGAAATGATTTGAGCCGCAGCCAGTTTTGTGTGCCGAATCAGCGGGGGAGATTATCTCGATTAAGGCCAAATCAGACCTGCTTCCAATTAGATGAGAGAAGAAGAAAATAATAGCTGTCAGATTGGTTTCTCCTGCAGTTTCGGCCTTCACTCAGGGAATTAAACCGCTCTTTGTCTGTGCGGATCGCAGGGCGACTCCACTCCCCCGACCAATCACAGACGCTCGCTGCTAAATTAGAAATCTAATATAACCTTTTCTCTTTTGAATTACGTTCATCTCCAACATCGTCTCATTAGCCGAACAGTCATTCTGGGGGGGGGGTTTCAAAATGGCTGCAGGAAATAGTTGTTTCCTGAGCCAGGTTTCTGTTTCTGTTAATATCAGACGCTCCTTGAGAAGAACTGGGAGGGATGAAACCCCCTTTAATGGAGGCGTGTGGCGCAGTGGGTTGTGCGTTGGTGTTCGGATCAGGGGGGCCAACCCCACTGCACCCCTGGGACACTTCACCTCAAAGTGCTCCGGTGGGGATTGTCCACAGTATTGAGTATGTAAGTCGCTTTGGATCTTCTTCTTCTTCTTTCGTATAACGTTAGAGGTCCAACTCGGTGTCGTGTAGCCACGCCCGCATCTCTGGCCCTAGGTCGAAGAGGCTGGCTTCCGAGGGTGGTCTATATAAGGGGCAGATGGTGATTATATGGACAGCGGTCTGCTCGGGGTCGCCGCACTCGCATGCCGCGCCGTCCGCCAAGCCCCACGTCTTCATCGAGGTTTTAAAGCGACCGACCCCAGTTCGTAGACGGTTCAGAGCGGTCCACTGCCGGCGCGGTAGGTCGTCTCCTCCAATGGCGCCATCTCCTGGGTCCCAGATGTAACGGTGGATTCGGGAGGGCCCGGCTGACTCCCACTCCTGCTTCCAAGCTTTGGATAAAAGCGTCTAACGAGTGACGTGTCGTGTAATGGTCACATGCAGAGCACACAGTGAAATGTGTTGTCTGCATTTAACCCGTCCTAGTACCAGGAGTCTAGTACTAGGACTAGTGGGCAGCTATTGGACAGCGCCTCCTCTCTTTCATCCACAACCCTGAAGGAACTGTATCCCTATCTGATTGCCCTGCGAATCGCCTGCCCTCTTCCTGTGACTGTGGCCTCAGCAGAGAGGAGCTTCTCAACGCTGAAGCTCGTCCAAACCGGCAGATTGATTGATTGATTGATTGAAAAGTTTATTAACAGCTTGTATATTGGGTACAGTACAGCTCAAAAAATACAATTGTTAAGGGGATGCAGACCAGAGAAAGACTTTCGTCTTGGTTACATCAGGGTCCCCCATTTCCAATTCATCATATCATTTAAGACATATAAGACATATTTAACATACAGATGGCTTATTTACAATTTTCATTTTAGATTTCGTTCTAATACATCCTAACCGGACATTTAAGACATACCAAGTCTACAGATATACAGTTAGTAACATAGTCTAAAATGCGAGTATATACATAGATGGGGTGGGGAAGCTGTCCATTGGACGACAGGTTGAGATTTGTACCATTACCGGGGCCAGTTTTGCAATGCTCTCCCCCGAAGGTGCTCTTTAAGAGAGGCTTTGAAGGGAAGTAAATATTTACTTTCCTTTACAGTTGTGGGAAGAGCGTTCCACCTTGATGTGGCATAATTTCGAAACGTGTATTCCCCCTTTTTTGTGCCAAATCTGGGTTTCACATGCAGGAGGTCACGTAGGAGGTCATGCATGGGACGGGATCGCCTCACTCCTCTTGCCATAATCAGCATCAACCATGAGATTGGCAAGCAGCTGTCATGTGAGGCCATTATTGACGACTTTGCTTCTAAGAAAGTCAGGAAGCAGAAGTTTTGAGGAAGATGGAAAATGAACATTGTTGAGAAAATGCTGCATCTCTTGCATTTATTGACGTAGAGAAGCCTCATTGTTTACCTTTTTAATGTACTCGTCTATTAGTTTCATAGCTTGGGTCAACTTGAGAGAGATTGTCGTGAATTTAGCCGGATTTAACAGATCGATGCATCTCCACAGATCATCTTAAAAGCTTTGTAATCCCCCCATTGTAGTTTCACAAAAAAGGCCCCCCAAAAAGCCTCTTGCACACGGCCCCCAAACAAACGGCCCTGATCAGAAGACATACAATAAAGTTCAACCCGATTATAATCAAACTTTATTGATATTGGCAATGAAAACCAAGGTGCATTCATTGGCGGCCATTTTAGGAGAATAGCGTCTGTAGTAGAGGATACAGTATCTATTAGCTTTTGTCACTACCCGATCCGTCCCCCTGCCCGATCTGTACCGCGCATGTGCGAGATGGTCCGCCATATTGGACAACTCCGGACGGCAACCCAAGTAGGACACTTGACACAGTGGCTTTTGGCAAAGCTGAAAAATAATCAAGAGTTAAACCAAAGCTTAGTAAAATACAGTTGTATCCATGTACAGTAATAACCGACATGTGAAGGAAGTTATGAATTAACTTTCAACTTGGTTTCATTGGCTGAATGGCTCCAGGAAATGTGTTTAATCAAAGACATACAATTCAGTTGTGTTTTTACGAGTTCATCCAAAGGTTTAAAACAGCATGTTTGAAAGCAGTCCTTTGTGCCTGTAGCCATCAGGCTGCACAACAAGGGGTTAAATATTAATTAAATCACTGGTCATAAATATACACTGTTTCCACATCCCATGTTAACTTGTCACTTTAACTTATTCCGCACTTTAGAACTTAGATGATGACCAAATATGTAAATATGCTGACAGTTATTTTACTTTTTATTCATCTCCTATTTTCATAGTCTTTTATTATTATCATTATTTCCTTGATTTTATGTTATTTATTATTTTAGATTGTATCGATCTGTGTGAATCTGTGCTGTACTGTTTTGTTCACGCTTACCCTGTTGCTGCTTTGTGCAACTGAATTTCCCCTCGGGGTTAATAAAAGTTCAACGTGGTTTCATTCCCTGGACATGCCGTTCTCAATGTGTCAGGACAGTGTGGAAGGGTTTCACAAGAGCTCAAGACAGATACGGTATTTAAGTATAGATTACATTCATTATAGCCCCTTCACATGGTGAACAAACAAACAAGCAAGGCAAGGCAAGTTTATTTATATAGCACTTTTCAACGCAAGGCAATTCAAAGTGCTTTACAAAAAAAATGAAAGACATTAAGCATTAAAAAAGAAAAGCTAATAAAATAAACATTAAGGAAAAATACATGGATAAAAGTTACAGTGCAGTTTAAGATATGAATAGTTCAATTAAACATTACAAGAAAAAGTACATGGATAAAAGTTACAGTGCAGTCTAAAATATGAATAGTTCAATTAAAAGCAGCGACAAACCGAAAAAGTTGGGGAAAGTACTTAGCTGCATCAAACCAAAGCACCAGGCTCTGTTGGTGAAACTAAACGGAACACGAGTTGAACCAGGATGGACTATAGGTTAAAAAAATACAAGTACAACAGGTGTTTTTTATTTATTTATATTTATTTTGTATTTATAGAAGGACCATGCATACAAAAACATTAATCTCAGCAAAGAGAAGAGATGCCAGATTATAGCTAATAGCTCATTTCCATCTGTGGTCCTCAGACAGGTTCATAACAATCAATAAACAAATAATAACATTGCATGATTTATATCAGTCAAACAATTTAAAACCTGATTTAAGTACAGCTCAATAAATTAATACATAGTACACTTGAAACACACTTACATGATCTCGGTCACTCAAATAATTACAAAGCCTGATTTAAATTCAGGTTACGAACATAACACTTAGTACACTTCAAATACACTTAAATAAAATATCTATGATATAGCATGGCGATACAGTTTAAATAAAAACTCAGATTACAGTGTAATTAATGTCGGCATGACTGGTTGCTTAATATCTTTTTTTTGCACCATATAGGAAAACGAGTTAAAGTCAGTACAGGTTTTAAGTTCCGGTGCTTGATGGCCGTAAACGGAAATGCTCATCGTCCAAAGGCAGTGCGCCTCAGAGGGAGGTTAGATCTGCTCACGGCGAAACTGAAAGAAGCCCCTCAACGGTGGTGTTGTAGAATTTTAGAATTATTGCGACCCGTATTCGAAAAAATGTATTACGTAAGCAGACAATTATGTAAAAAGGAAGCCATGTATGATTTTATCTTGAAGCGTGAAATAAAAATGTGCCTCCCAATCATATCCATTGTTTTTACACTAGCTGTTTTAAAAAAAAGAAAAAAAGATCATCATCACATCCTTCGAACTCTCTGTTTTTCGGAGACAACTATCGATGCTTGTCTTATCAAAGGAGCATGAGAACAGCCGAGCGTGGGAGTGACACGGCAGCATCGCACCAGGTGAGTCTGAGAGGATTTATAACATGGAGCTTTCACCAGACGTGCTTTAATGTACCGAGCCGTCAGGACTGTTTCACACCACCAAGGTGAGCTCAAAGAAGACACCTGACAGACGAGGGTCTTTATTACGTTAGCGCTGAGCTAAACACGTGGCTATAGATAACTGAGCTGAGCAAACACCTATTAGACTGAATGTGAGGCACATTTCAGAGGTGGGACGATTATAATCAAACTTTATTGATATTGGCAATGAAAACCAAGGTGCATTCATTGGCGGCCATTTTAGGAGAATAGCGTCTATAGTAGAGGATACAGTATCTATTAGCTTTTGTCACTACCCGATCCGTCCCCCTGCCCGATCGGTACTGCGCATGTGCGAGATGGTCTGCCATATTGGACAACTCCGGACGGCAACCCAAGTAGGACAATTGACACAGTGGCTTTTGGCAAAGCTGAAAAATAAACCTCGAGAGAGATGAGTTATTGTTATTACAACGTGACTTCATTATTATTTAACAACTCTTTTTATTGGGTTATTTTATTTGGGGTTAAGTACATTGTCAGAATAAGTGAGAAATTAATTTAACTTCTGTTAGACAGTAAATATTTATTCAGCTGTCTAACAGAAGTTAAATCCATTTCTCACTTATTCTGACAAAAGTCACTGTGTCAATTGTCCTACTTGGGTTGCCGTCCGGAGTTGTCCAATATGGCGGACCATCTGCGCAGTACCGATCGGGCAGGGGGACGGATCGGGTAGGGGGACGGATCGGGTAGTGACAGCTTTCACCAGTCATCTTTTCAACTGTTGCGGGTGCTAGTGGAGCCTCGCAGATGGGGGTGCTGCAGCCCCCTCAGCATCCCCCCCTTCCCGCGTCCTTTCGCGATGTCTCGCTGTCTCGCAGACCCCCCGCAGCAAGCAGGAAATGAACCCAGCTCACACTGTCCGCTCCTCGCAGCAGCGAGCCGCGCAGCGTCCCGCCAACACGGCACCCAGACCCCACGCAGCATTCTCATCTGTTTGTCATTTCCTGGTTGCTAACAAACGCCATTGTAACACATAATCACTGGTGTTCAGCTGTAACGGTGGTGGACTCATCAGAACAGAGTGGGCGAGCTGACCAATCAGAGCACAGTGGGCTCACAGGGGGGGGGGGGGGGGAGCAGGAGGGCAGGGGCAGGAGCTCCAACAAGCCGTGTAGGACAGAGAGTGAATACACAGACTATCCAGAGACGCTGTGAGAAACCAATGAGAGTTTGGAACATTGAACAATGTGAATCTATTCTAGTCGACCTCAACGATGGAACTATGATCAGTAGAAATGGCCATGACACGGGACCTTTAAATAAAACACCTGTATCTATGAATTTAGAGAAGAATCAACCGATCACTGTTAGTTATATCGGCGCCATCTAGTGTTGGCGTTAGCTACACTTGCTGGTAATTAAAAAATGATACATCTATGGAGG
>NW_027262577.1:0-15000 GCF_902827115.2 Pseudochaenichthys georgianus | reverse complement strand
CCGGAAAGAGGCCATTACTTGAAGTATACATGTATTTTGACGCCAACAAGATTTTAAATGCAGGATTTTTACTTCTTCCAGAGTATTTTATAAATGTGGTTTTTCTATTTACTCATGTGTCTGAGCATCAAGCCCAAAGTACATTATTATTATGGATGGATAGATGGATGGATAGATGGATAGATGGATGGATGGATGGATGGATAGATAGATGGATAGATAGATGGATAGATGGATGGATAGATAGATGGATGGATGGATAGATGGATGGATGGATAGATAGATGGATAGATGGATAGATGGATGGATGGATGGATAGATAGATGGATAGATGGATGGATAGATAGATAGATGGATGGATGGATAGATGGATAGATAGATGGATGGATGGATAGATAGATAGATGGATAGATAGATGGATGGATAGATGGATAGATAGATGGATAGATAGATGGATAGATGGATGGATAGATAGATGGATGGATGGATAGATAGATGGATAGATAGATGGATGGATGGATAGATGGATGGATGGATGGATAGATGGATAGATGGATGGATAGATGGATAGATAGATAGATAGATAGATGGATGGATGGATGGATAGATAGATGGATAGATAGATAGATACACTGAAAAAAAAGTGGAGTGACATTTACTTAGAAAAACCTCGGTAACAATATTCCACGCAGAAATTCTAAGTAAATTTAACAACCTACATTTCAAGTAAATTCTACTTACAGTTCAGAAGTGTTTCTAACTACAGGTACACAAGTAAACTTTACTGTGCATTCTGTTTTTCTTATTTGAGTGTACTCACTATTGCATAGTATTTTTTACTTAAATATACAAGTAATATTTACATAACATTTCTTCTTCTATTTAATTGTACTCACTATTGCATAGTATTTTTTACTTAAATATATAAGTAATATTTACATAATATGTATTCTACCTTTAACAGCAATACCCTGTTAAATATGGGCATAAAAAACATGAAACAATGTACTCTTTAAAACAGAACTTTATGTTTTGAAACACTGGTAGAATTCTGAGCTAAAAGATCACATTCATATCATATTCAGCACATGACTTTGCAAGAAAACTAAGTGCAATCACTCATCCCTGACATCCCTTGCTTTTAGTGTTATAGAGAATAATTACACAATATCTAGTTGTACAGTGGCCCTGAGAATTCAACGCACTCAAGAAAACATACAAAACACAATCAAATGAAGAAAACATCTTCACCAATTTGACATGTGCCGCATTGAGCTGCACATACTCAAAGCACAACAAATGAAACTGTTTCCAGGGGAAACTAAAAAGTGCTGTGTCAAGAACCCCCTCAACAAGGTTTTGAAACATTATCTTAACAATATACAAAACATGTAGTTGTACAAAGTGGGCTCAGGCAAAACATATGAAAAAGGTCACTGTTGCTAGGCACCATAACTACCAAGTATTTCCTCTGAACTGCAAGTTGAAGAAACACCTTTGTATACACTTAGGCTACAAGTTTGTTGCACAATGCATGGACTTTTGGAGACATCTTCAGGACATTTAGCTCAAGAAAGAGCTTCTGAAATACTTCAAAAGTGTATTTCATCTTCGGTGGATAACTTAAGTTCATTGCATATATGAAGCCTGTGAGCAGAAGGCAAGCCTTTGACACACACATCTGCAGTCATCAAGAACCTCACTTCCCTCGATGATGATGGACACATCGGCAGGGCCTTCGTGTGCTGCACTTCCACGGAGGACAACTATTTTCATGACGTGCTCAGCGTAGTCCTCTCTGACGAATTCTTTGCTCACATCCTGTCAACACATGTGCATCGGTGATGAGATACACTATACTGTACATGTTTTATTTGAAGATGCAAAAGGTCATTCATTAGGTTAAAGTGGCCATTTAATAGGGCTGAACTATCAAATCAAAATGTTATCGAAACTGCAATATTGCCTACAACAATTTTCAAATCGCAGCAGGTGCAATATTTGTAAAAGGAAAAATGTAAAGAACCTTTTTGTTTGCTACAAATCCTCGCAAAAATCACACCATGATCATTTAAAAATGTTTCAATGAAAATGAGAATAATGATGATAATTTCCTGATATCGCAATTGCAATATCAGTTAAAATAATTGCAATTACATTTTTTTTTTATTATCGTTCAGCCCTAGTATTTAACCAACTATTGATGTTATAGTTCCTTTCCTTTTGTAGATAAAGACGGGGTAAGTTATGTAGGGAATTTGTAGTCACTTTTATTTCTTGGTTTAAAAAAGCTGCTCTGTTCCAAGCAGGAAGTAAAAGCTAGTATAGTACTGGATTCAGTTTAGCGAAAATGAGGTGGGATCGGGGGTTTAAAGGCTCACATCTTCAATTCTACTGAAAACCAAATTATGAATCAGAATGTAAAAAAAAGATCATTAGAGAAAGAATGAAAAAAAGAATGAATGGAATAAAGTAAAATGTTTGCTTTTATTTTAAATATATTAAATACCAATTTATTTCATCTAAATGTTAACTTAATTAAAAGGACATGCCTTTTCCACATACTGGCATGAGTCACTAACTTGTAGAGATATCCATGTACAACAATCATCAGAACATTTACCTGGTAGTCTTTGATGAGTTCCTCTGGAGACTCTCCAAGGAACTCCATCAAGCAGCGGATGATGGCATCTCGTCTATCGTCTACATGTAGCTGTTAAAACAGACAAGTACATTATTGTAGAGAGAAAGCAAAAGATGTTGCGTAATGGTCAATTGAACCTGCTACAAAATAAGGCACCAACTAGGTGCAAGGATGCAAAGCAGGATCAAGTTGTGCATACAAATGAGTTGATACACATTTAACTTAAAACATCCTATGATGTGCCGAATGAAACCCAGGGTCACTTGGGTCGATGCCCTGCTGGCTTTGGGTCTTGGTCAGGCCGGCCAGATCATTACATTATTATTATTATTATTATTATCTTTTCTCAGTGAATAAGAGCCCAACATACATTGATCGATTGCAATTGTATGAATTTTACACTTTACCTGACTGAGTGAATCCAGCAGGGGTCTTATTTTTGTGCCTGCAACTCCGCCTTTTGTCCCAAAGATCTCCTGCCGTTTTGGGGTGTAAAAGTCCAGTTTGGTCAAAAAGGTTGGCTCGAGATGAATTGTTGTAATCCTTTGGAACTCCTCTTTGATCTGAAACAACAAGGTGATAAAAACATTAAATGTTTAAACGAACAAGGGCAATCTGTATAAAGACAAGGGACTGAGTTGCAGCGTCCACCATTTACATGTTTTAGCCTGTAGTGCTTTAACAATCCTGTCCTTTTGTTAGATTCAAAGCTACATGTTTTGCTCACCCATCTAGTGGAATCTGAAAAAAACACAAATGAATTCAATCTTTAAACCTCTTGAAACTAAACCATGTTACAAAAACATTTATATGTCAACTTAAACTTCTAACAGTACTGAGTTGATGAACTTACTCTGCATTAGCTGTCGAAGACGAAATTGCTGAATGACTCAATTTCCCTTGGTAACCTGTGAAATATATAGAAAGTACATTAGAAATGAATTATGTAAATGACAGAACTTACTGTCTTGCAATTTATTGCTTAAATATGAACACAACAATATACATTCAGAGCCATTTTTATCATGTAAAATGTTATTTAAAAAATAATGAATAGTCAACTCTAATGTCTAACACTTAATGTGGAGAAAGAGATGTCCTGTATGGGTTGATTGTGCGTTGATCTGTTGGTAATGCCTCGGGGTTCCGGTGGGCATGTAAACAAATGCATAATGCTACGCTATACTTTGCGGCCTCACCCGGTTGCATAGCGACGCTTATTGTTTAGGTATTTTAATAAGCAGGTAGTCTATCATTATCTAGAACTAGCTGGATCTGAGCGATATGGACATAAACGCGAGTGAAGTCTACTCTGACGGGAGAGAGAGATCAGCTGCTGCTGACGAGTCGACACGCAGCTCTGTATGATCACCTGCAGCGGTGAGCGGAACAAAACACACAATATTATACGTAGCTATTTTAATGACCTCTCAAACTACCTAAAATAGTAATATATATGTTTAGTTTTACTGTCGGGTCACTCATTACTGATCCTCGAGCTGCTGATACTGGCGGGCTGTCAGAAGAGGGAGAGCGCTCCATTTATTATTCCCGTGTTATTGTACATTTCTGTTCACTTTTGAATAATGTAGTTAATCTACTATAATTAGTTTGTTTAATATCGAATCATTTCAATTTGTTTTAAAGCTCAATAAATAACAAAGAAGACCTTTGACCGGCACTCATTTTGTCTGGAAGATTTAAACTTTAACGGACATGTTGACCGGCGAAAAAATATTCTAACAGGAACTCACATACAACTTGTCACTGCATTCAAGGCTAATCAATACTCAAAGTAATAATAACGTAATAATACTTTTATCCAAAATACAACCGTTCAATACATTGACAGACCTGCCTCTACACGGGAACGTTTGCGTTTATGCACAGTACGCGTGTTCTAAAAAGTCTTCCGTTCACACGCATTTGTTTAATTTAACATGTCTGTTCAGACGAGACCGCTCGACCCGCTGTAGTACATATGCCAGGCCTGTAAGTGGCGCTGCTGCCGCCACAAAATATACCAAAAACAGTGAAGACGACCCGGAGCATGGTTGCCCTTCTGTTTATGCCCCGCGGTGGATTTAGCAACATGTAGTAGTTCATGTAATTCTCCATGTCCACTTGTTGCCGGTGGTTGTGCTAGAGGAGCTGTAGATTGTTCACTAACATCGGTAGCACGGTCGAGCTGTAGATGGTGTACTAACATCTGTAGAATGGTCAGTAGCAGTAGCGTTAGCAGTAGCACTGACAGTAGCTCTCGTGTAAACGGAGTCTCAGCGCTCACAGCTCCTCAAATCTGTTCAGAAACTAGACAAAAGTGAAACGAGTACAAACCACAGACTTGTCAAAGCATTAATTCATGGTTTTTACTAACCGGTATCAGTATGTTGTTACGGGCCGGGACAAACCAAACTGCGCTACGTGCTGCACTGGAAAAGCGCCAACAGTGAATCCATGGAGGCAAACACACTCACCTTTTAAATCGCGCCGTTCATATGTCATTGCAAATATAGTATTCCTTGACCACTTTGTCCTTCTCTAGGCTGCAGTGAAACTGACTGCATCACGTAGCGTCGCACATACTGTTGAGTATTTCTTTTGTTGAGCCATGAACACCCCCCTCTCCCGAAATAAAAAACTATTCAAATGTTTAAGAAGTGCGCCAGTGCCATAGTTTCCATTATAAACGGCGAATGTTGTCGGAGTCGAGAACTTTGAAGTTTCAAATAAGCCTTTAAAAAAAAATATATTACATCTGATGTGTGGAACTTGCATGACACCGGGCTAAGTTTGCTAGCACGATAACGAGCTAGTTAGCCAGCTATTCTGTCGGCTAATGTTAGCTAACTTGGCCTTACATTTTTAATAACCAAATACTGACTTCAGCTGACAAGCTAATAGGAATGTAACAAGTTAACCAAGCACATAAACATACTCACATGACTCCACATCGATGAATATTCAAATGAAATGGTCGACCAAGCAGTCTTCAAGTTCCACTCAAATGTCAACCTTCTGAGTGGACTGTCGTGCTTGACTGCGGGGACAATGTGCGCGGGAAATACTCTCCCCTGACGTCACCCACAGTTAACTCGCATTTCCCATGTACATTTCAATAGCTTTAACAGGTTGTACAGTAATACAATAATTTAGGTAATATTTACTTAGTGCTATTGTTAAAATTCACTTATGAAAATGAAGATTCAAAATTACTTAGAAACACAAGTAACACATTAAATAAAAGGAGACATTTTGAGTAAAATTACTGAAATAGTAATGTATTGTAGAATTTAAACATATAATCAAAGTAATATTTACAAAGCCAAAAAGTCCTTTTTTTCAGTGTAGATAGATAGATAGATGGATAGATGGATAGATAGATAGATGGAGCCCAAAGTACATTATATTAAATAAAAACACACAGGACCCAAAGTAAACCAACTGAGAGGCTGATTCTGTCTTTTTTTATGCTAAATTGTGGAAATATTAGGCAACAAAATATAAGTTTTGAGTTTTGTTGAAGTTGAATTTTATGATGTTCATTTTCTAGCATCAACCTCAAAGTACATTTCATTTAGCTGACGTTTCATCCAACTCCACCTGTGCAATCCACCATACCGAAACTCTGAACAGCAAAAAACATGCAGTTCCATTCACTTGAAATGGGTCAAACCATTGTAAGCGCAGGAGAATTATCTTAAAATGTTGGTAATTTAGTAATTTAGTACTTTGGACTGCGTCATATGGCACAGGTGTATTTAATGAAGTGGCCACTCAGTGTATGTTCACAATACAAGTTATCCCCCTCCTGCACCCAATTTAGTACAGTCCAGTCCCCCCTCCTTTATTTGCAGTTGGACCGGCTCTCCTCCTGTTTGACAGTCTGACCTCCACAGCTGGGAGCACATGCTACACACATCCAGGTAACGAGCTGATATCAATAAATACTGAGTGTACTGTATCAGTACATCAATGTACTGTGAATATGATCAATATGTGTACTCTGTAGCTGTTGGTAAAGTAACAGTACAAGGAGAAGTGTTTTTAAGCTTGTTTAGCTGCACAAAAACAATTACAACAACTCCACTGTTTTACTTAACTTGTTGTATAAGTACTGTAAGTGTGGGCTGAATACTTTAACAGACTGGTGTGTGTGTTTCTTTGAAAATATATTTCCTGCTGGATTTGTTTGCATAAAGACATCTAGAGAGTGTACATTAGAAAGGACACGAAGGAGGTCCTCAAAATCTATCTCAAGAAAAGTTAATTAGGTGATTTACTGAAGATCATAGGTGGCAGAAGTAACTTGAGTAAAAGTAGAAGTACTCAGATATTGTACTTGAGTAAAAGTACAAGTACTCAGATCTTGTACTTGAGTAAAAGTAGAAGTACTCAGATCTTGTACTTGAGTACAAGTAGAAGTACTCAGATCTTGTTCTTGAGTAAAAGTAGAAGTACTCAGATCTTGTACTTGAGTAAAAGTAGAAGTACTCAGATATTGTACTTGAGTAAAAGTAGAAGAACTCAGATCTTGTACTTGAGTACAAGTAGAAGTACTCAGATCTTGTACTTGAGTAAAAGTAGAAGTACTCAGATCTTGTACTTGAGTACAAGTAGAAGTACTCAGATCTTGTACTTGAGTAAAAGTAGAAGAACTCAGATCTTGTTCTTGAGTAAAAGTAGAAGTACTCAGAGCTTGTACTTGAGTAGAAGTACTCAGATATTGTACTTGAGTAAAAGTAGAAGAACTCAGATCTTGTACTTGAGTAAAAGTAGAAGTACTCAGATCTTGTACTTGAGTACAAGTAGAAGTACTCAGATCTTGTACTTGAGTAAAAGTAGAAGTACTCAGATATTGTACTTGAGTAAAAGTAGAAGTACTCAGATATTGTTCTTGAGTAAAAGTAGAAGAACACAGATCTTGTTCTTGAGTAAAAGTAGAAGTACTCAGATCTTGTTCTTGAGTAAAAGTAGAAGTACTCAGATCTTGTACTTGAGTAAAGTAGAAGTACTCAGATCTTGCACTTGAGTAAAAGTAGAAGAACTCAGATCTTGTACTTGAGTAAAAGTAGAAGTACTCAGATATTGTACTTGAGTAAAAGTAGAAGTACTCAGATCTTGTACTTTAGTAAAAGTAGAATTACTCAGATCTGGTTCTTGAGTAAAAGTAGAAGAACTCATCTTGTACTTGAGTAAAAGTAGAAGTACTCAGATCTTGTTCTTGAGTAAAAGTAGAAGTACTCAGATCTTGTACTTGAGTAAAGTAGAAGTACTCAGATCTTGTACTTGAGTAAAAGTAGAAGAACTCAGATCTTGTACTTGAGTAAAAGTAGAAGTACTCAGTTATTGTACTTGAGTAAAAGTAGAAGTACACAGATCTTGCACTTGAGTAAAAGCAGAAGTACTCAGTTATTGTACTTGAGTAAAAGTAGAAGTACACAGATCTTGCACTTGAGTACAAGTAGAAGTACTCAGATCTTGTACTTGAGTAAAGGTAGAAGTACCAGAGTGTAGGAATACTCTGTTACAGTAAAAGTCCTGCATTCAAAATGTTCCTCAAGTGAAAGTAGAAAAGTATTCTCATCTAAATATAGTGAAAGCACCAAAATAAAAGTAGTCATTGTGCAGATTGGCCAACAAGGGATGACACTCACTTTTTAAAACGTACTTGTATCCTCTCTCCTGAATATTATTATTATTTTTATATGAATGTATAACAGACCACCTGACCTGAGATCAGTGGAGCTCGTTGCAGTCGAACACAAAGCTTTGCAGACTCAAATGAATAGATGTATATCATGACCATAACATTGTGTATACTCAGGCAGCAAAGTGTATTATGTTTTATTACTAAAGCTATTATTATTTTTATTTTATTGCTTAATTTCAGGTAACAGATACAAAATATGGCTTTTTTCTTAGTTTCAGCTCCTTTGGTATGCAACTCAACATCATCTTAACGAAGTAATGCCAATCCTTATGCCACAGTTATTCTTTTATCAATCAGAACACAAACCTAGTTGCATTATTTATGTAATGTTTTCTACAGATCCAGAATCAGCGTCTGATTGATTTAAAGTGACGGCGTCTTAATTTCAGGACAACGTGAGTCGCCTTGTCTGACCGGACATTTTAAAAAGCTATCTAACATCTGTTGTGCATTCTGTCACGTGTCTGACGGAGCTCCTTCCCTCCGAACACGAACCATGAATATATTTGCAGTCGCTCATCATCAGGATGAATGTATTCTCCCTCCGAGAGGCAGCCACAGTTTGATTTCTCGTGATCAGATGTCTTTCTCCGTCGTCTGCCTCGCGGCCTCTCAGTGTTCCCTCTGATTTGATTCAAGCACCTTGCACTGGGTGAAGCACATTTCATCAAACTTGTTTCCTGAATAAAAAATGAAGCCGCTATATGTCCACGGAGCTGACGGAGGCTCAGCGCGAGCGATGGATGCACGTGAGACAAGCAGAAGCAGCGCTGATTGGATGCAACACGGCTGATGGAGTTATGGGAATTTCAGGCCCAAAAAAAGACACATGAAGCAGCCAGTTCTTACCCCAAATGTCGCCTTTAAAGAGTCTGCCGAAATGATAATGCCTTTATTTTATTTTTATTTAGCAAAATAACTTAATGCATGTCCCACGTCCTGCAAACCAGCAGCTCAATGGCTCAAATGAAAGCAAGTATATTAAAGATAACAACCAAGACGTTTTTGCTATGAATTATTATTCTTTAAATGCTAATGAAAGAATGTAAATGAAAGAAATGCTTATAAAATTATAGGAAGGTTGCCTGAATCTGGAATTTAAAGATGGGGTATGTAATTTTGGAGAAACCAGCTCGAGTGCGCTAGAATTTGAAAATACACAACCGGAAGAAATCTGCCACTTCCTCACAGAGCCCCTCCTCCAACACACACGAACGCGCACATGACCAATGAGGGCACGAGATCAGTGTGTGCACAGATGGAAGGCTGCCAGGCAGGTAGGCCATCCAGTTACTTTAGCCGGCTCAGATGATTGGTCGTGCTTTTTACAGCGCCACGGCTTCTACTGATGATATATTTTTAATGGATTTATTGTCAAAGCATTTTATGTATTCATTGCTATCGGGATGTTAAGAGCATTCCATGGAATATAACAAGTGTTTCTGAAGTGAATTACCTACCCCACCTTTAACATAAATGATTGTGTAGTACACACATATGTATACATCTAACTTACAATTGTATCAGAGCTGCTCAAGTAAAACATATTTTCCCCCAAAAATGCTAAGAACAAATGTGAAAATATTTGAAAAAGACTACATCTGAATCAGAGCTGCTGGAGGACAAATTATTTAAAAGAAATGCTTATAAATATGAATACAATGCAACATGTTAAATAATATGCATTGAAAGCGGAGGAAATTAGCATCTGAATAAATGCAATGTAAAAAATCAATCTGAATAAATACAGTTTAAACTCTTTAAAAGTTGCCTTGAAAATGGATGGCATGTAGCATCAAACATAAATAATATGTTAAAAATGATAGATAGAGATGATTGATGATAAAAGCTCTAAACGGCAGCACAGACTCTTCTGGAGCTCCTTCCTCTTGTTTTCAGGCCCGTGGTGCGTTCAGGTGTTGGCCTTCCTTCTTCCAGAGTAGGTCAGATATCCCACAATCCTCAACATACTTGGCGTTGTAGTATTAAAATAAATAAAAAGCGAAAATAATGATTTGAATCAGAGCTGCTGGAGTCAAAAAAAAAGTGCAACAAATGCTTATAAATGCAATACATGTTTATTTATGTATTTGTTTATTCCACACATGGCAGTTATTTTAAAGGTCTCATTTCTACTGATCATAGTTCCATCGTTGAGGAATATTAGAATACATTCACATTGTTCAATGTTCCAAACTCACATTGGTTTCTCACAGCATCTCTGTGTAGTCTGTGTGTTCACTCTCTGTCCTACACGGCCTGTTGGAGCTCCTGCCCCCCCCCCCCCCCTCCCTGTGAGCCCCGTGGCCGTCTGCGAGACAGCGAGACACCGCGGAACTCAGCCTGGCACACACACACACACGCACACACACACACACACAGCCTGGCTGGGAGTTTGTGTGTGTGCCCAGGCTGAGTTCCGCGGTGTCTCGCTGTCTCTCCGACCCCACACCATGGAGCCAGCTCACAGTGTCCTGCTCCTCGCAACGTCCCGCCGTGTGTGTGTGTGTGTGTGTGTGTGTGTGTGTGTGTGTGTGTGTGTGTGTGTGTGTGTGTGTGTGTGTGTGTGTGTGTGTGTGTGTGTGTGTGTGTGTGTGTGTGTGTGTGTGTGTGTGTGTGTGTGTGTGTGTGTGTGTGTGTGTGTGTGTGTGTGTGTGTGTGTGTGTGTGTGTGTGTCCTAACTCTTCCGCGGATGTAACTACGGCACATCACTATACCCGAAACACGTCACTATACCCGAAACACGTCACTATACCCAAGAAGTTAACAATGGAAAAAGAGAAATGTCCCACGAGGCGTTCTGGGGCAGCACCGACTGGTCTTCTTTGTGTCAGAACTTTACTCCCTACAGCAGGGGTGTCAAACTCAAGGCCCGGGGGCCACATTCGGCCCGCGATTGATTATTATATGGTTACATGCTGCAGAAGCACGTTGCCCTTAAACTACATGTCCCACAATGCATCTCAAATATGACTTTTTTCTCAGAATTTGCCTTTTTTTCTTCAAAATATGCATTTTTTCATAGAATTCCTTTTTCTCAGAATTAGATTTTTATTTCAAAATGTCACTTCTATTTCTTTTTTCTCCAGAATTTGGCTTTTCTTTTTAAACCATTTTGGGACATACGCACTGAAGAGACTTGCAATTATTTGCCCGAGACTTCTGCTTTCAGACGTAGTTAATTATGAAGTTATTACCCTATCCGATGATAACCCAATGCAGAGGCAATGATGTGATATAATACATTATTTTATATATATGATATATTTATATATGTATTTCTATAGTCTTAAAATTACAACCGGCCCTTTGAGTGCAACCATAATGCTGATGTGGCCCGTGATGAAATTGAGTTTGACACCCCTGCCCTACAGGGTGAACTTTGAGGGTGTGAGACTCTGCAGACCGTTCACATGCAGAAGCTACAGAACACAAGGGGACGGGTCAGAACCGGAACAGCATGACGTGGGCCCTTTAAACAAAACATGTACACTTATATTGGTTTTTTTGTTTTTGTTTATAGCGCTAATATGTTATGTTAAATGTTAACAATATGTTATGTTGAATTCAATGCATTGAAAGCGGATGAAATCTAGCATCAAAAATAAATAATATGTAAAGACTGGATCTGAGCTGCGGGAGCAGAAATAGAGATGATAATGGGTCTGAATGTGGCAAAGTGACTCTGGAGCCCCTCCTCTTGTTTCACGGAGCTGTTCCAGCTGTTTGGATCCAAACAGGCCCGTGGTGCGTTCAGGTGCTGGCCTTTCTTCTTCCAGAGTAGGTCAGATATCCCACAATCCTCCACCCCTCGCCTCTGAGGCAGCCATTAGCTGATTGGAGGCCGTCGATGTGTAAAAATATTCATGCAGGCCTTCAGCTCCTCAGCAGGGGGGGTGCATGTGATACTGGTGATGGAGGAGGGGGGGGGGGGGGTCCATCCATCCATCCATCCATACAGCCGTTCAAATCAGCATTAATCAAGATGGCTCGCTTCATTCCTCCTCGTATGAAAATCAGACAAATGATTACTCACATTCAGGGCCTCGGACGGCAATCAGACCTCCGCTCGCTTCCTGGAGATCCTCGCCGCAGAATCACAGTGTTTCTCTTCTCTTAACTAATTGTTTAATATAAAGGACGGTGATTGACATGTGGGAAATAAAAGAAGAAGCGTCTCCCTATACGCCCCCCGACAGCACAAACCTGCGGTATTTAGATCAGAGCGTCCTGAAAATACTCATCATTCAGTTTTTTTTATTTTCCATTCTTATCTCAATCAGGCTCGGTTCCAGCTGAGATAATTTCATCTCCTCTGTGGGGTAAATACAGCAGACTGCCCGAACACCACAGAAGAAGATTTAATCAGACGGCTCGTTTCCCAGGAGTTAAAATGTTAACAACAGCTGACGCTCGTCTTTCGATGTTTAGTTTATCATTTATCACTTACAGTTTGTTAAACAATGTTTACAAACTTCTAATTGGATGGAGTAATAACCCAGCTCCGTGTGTTTCAGGTTTACCTGCACGGAAACACATATCAGTATGTAGTGTCTCTACTTTAAAGAGTCCTCTCCTGCTGATGTTCAGGTGTATATCAGTATGTAGTGTCTCTACTTTAAAGAGTCCTCTCCTGCTGATGTTCAGGTGTATATCAGTGTGTAGTGTCTCTACTTTAAAGAGTCCTCTCCTGCTGATGTTCAGGTGTATATCAGTATGTAGTGTCTCTACTTTAAAGAGTCCTCTCCTGCTGATGTTCAGATGTATATCAGTATGTAGTGTCTCTACTTTAAAGAGTCCTCTCCTGCTGATGTTCAGGTGTATATCAGTATGTAGTGTCTCTACTTTAAAGAGTCCTCTCCTGTTGATGTTCAGTTGTATGTCAGTATGTAGTGTCTCTACTTTAAAGAGTCCTCTCCTGCTGATGTTCAGGTGTATATCAGTATGTAGGGTCTCTACTTTAAAGAGTCTTCTCCTGCTGATGTTCAGGTGTATATCAGTATGTAGTGTCTCTTCTTTAAAGAGTCCTCTCCTGCTGATGTTCAGGTGTATATCAGTAGTAGTGTCTCTACTTTAAAGAGTCCTCCTCCTGCTGATGTTCAGATGTATATCAGTATGTAGTGTCTCTACTTTAAAGAGTCCTCTCCTGCTGATGTTCAGAGTGTATATCAGTATGTAGTGTCTCTACTTTAAAAGAGTCCTCTCCTGCTGATGTGCAGGTGTATATCAGTATGTAGTGTCTCTTCTTTAAAGAGTCCTCTCCTGCTGATGTTCAGGTGTATATCAGTGTGTAGTGTCTCTACTTTAAAGAGTACTCTCCTGCTGATGATCAGGTGTATATCGTATGTACTGTAGTGTCTCTACTTTAAAGAGTCCTCTCCTGCTGATGTTCAGGTGTATATCAGTGTGTAGTGTCTCTACTTTAAAGAGTCCTCTCCTGCTGATGTTCAGGTGTATATCAGTGTGTAGTGTCTCTACTTTAAAGAGTCCTCTCCTGCTGATGTTCAGGTGTATATCAGTGTGTAGTGTCTCTACTTTAAAGAGTCCTCTCCTGCTGATGTTCAGGTGTATATCAGGTATGTAGGGTCTCTACTTTAAAGAGTCTTCTCCTGCTGATGTCAGGTGTATATCAGTATGTAGTGTCTCTTCTTTAAAGAGTCCTCTCCTGCTGATGTTCAGGTGTATATCAGTATGTAGTGTCTTACTTTAAAGAGTCCTCTCTGATGATGTTCAGATGTATTCAGTATGTAGTGTCTCTACTTTAAAGAGTCCTCTCCTGCTGATGTTCAGGTGTATATCAGTATGTAGTGTCTCTACTTAAAGAGTCCTCTCCTGCTGATTGCAGGTGTATATCAGATGTAGTGTCTCTTCTTTAAAGAGTCCTCTCCTGCTGATGTTCAGGTGTATATCAGTGTGTAGTGTCTCTACTTTAAAGAGTACTCTCCTGCTGATGATCAGGTGTATATCAGTATGTACTGTAGTGTCTCTACTTTAAAGAGTCCTCTCCTGCTGATGTTCAGGTGTATATCAGTGTGTAGTGTCTCTACTTTAAAGAGTCCTCTCCTGCTGATGTTCAGGTGATATCAGTGTGTAGTGTCTCTACTTTAAAGAGTCCTCTCCTGCTGATGTTCAGGTGTATATCAGTGTGTAGTGTCTCTACTTTAAAGAGTCCTCTCCTGCTGATGTTCAGGTGTATATCAGTATAGTGTCTCTACTTTAAAGAGTCCTCTACTGCTGATGTTCAGGTGTATATCAGTATGTAGTGTCTCTACTTTAAAGAGTCCTCTCCTGCTGATTCAGGTGTATATCAGTATAGTGTCTCTACTTTAAAGAGTCCTCTCCTGCTGATGTCAGGTGTATATCAGTATGTAGTGTCTCTACTTTAAAGAGTCCTCTCCTGCTGATGTTCAGGTGATATCAGTATGTAGTGTCTCTTTTTTTCTTTTTTTATATTGTTGTTTTTACTTAAAGAGTCCTCTCCTGCTGATGTTCAGGTGTATATCAGTATGTAGTGTCTCTACTTTAAAGAGTCCTCTCCTGCTGATGTTCAGGTGTATATCAGTATGTAGTGTCTCTACTTTAAAGAGTCCTCTCCTGCTGATGTCCAGGTGTATATCAGTATGTAGCGTCTCTACTTTAAAGA
>NW_027262576.1:20000-27078 GCF_902827115.2 Pseudochaenichthys georgianus | reverse complement strand
TCACCATGTGTCCCCGGTGTGTCCCCGGTGTGTCCCCAGTGTGTCCCCGTGTGTCAGGAGACTCACAAAGTGATGTCTTCTCCACATCACCATGTGTCCCCGGTGTGTCCCCAGTGTGTCCCCGTGTGTCAGGAGACTCACAAAGTGATGTCTTCTCCACATCACCGTGTGTCCCCGGTGTGTCCCCGGTGTGTCAGGAGACTCACAAAGTGATGTCTTCTCCACATCACCGTGTGTCCCCGGTGTGTCCCCGGTGTGTCCCCGGTGTGTCAGGAGACTCACAAAGTGATGTCTTCTCCACATCACCGTGTGTCCCCGGTGTGTCAGGAGACTCACTAAGTGATGTCTTCTCCACATCACCATGTGTCCCCGGTGTGTCCCCGTGTGTCAGGAGACTCACAAAGTGATGTCTTCTCTACATCACCATGTGTCCCCGGTGTGTCCCCGGTGTGTCAGGAGACTCACTAAGTGATGTCTTCTCCACATCACCATGTGTCCCCGGTGTGTCCCCGGTGTGTCAGGAGACTCACAAAGTGATGTCTTCTCTACATCACCATGTGTCCCCGGTGTGTCCCCGGTGTGTCAGGAGACTCACTAAGTGATGTCTTCTCCACATCACCGTGTGTCCCCGGTGTGTCCCCGGTGTGTCCCCGGTGTGTCAGGAGACTCACAAAGTGATGTCTTCTCCACATCACCGTGTGTCCCCGGTGTGTCAGGAGACTCACTAAGTGATGTCTTCTCCACATCACCATGTGTCCCCGGTGTGTCCCCGTGTGTCAGGAGACTCACAAAGTGATGTCTTCTCTACATCACCATGTGTCCCCGGTGTGTCAGGAGACTCACTAAGTGATGTCTTCTCCACATCACCATGTGTCCCCGGTGTGTCCCCGTGTGTCAGGAGACTCACTAAGTGATGTCTTCTCTACTTCACCATGTGTCCCCGGTGTGTCCCCGTGTGTCAGGAGACTCACTAAGTGATGTCTTCTCTACATCACCATGTGTCCCCGGTGTGTCCCCGGTGTGTCAGGAGACTCACTAAGTGATGTCTTCTCTACATCACCATGTGTCCCCGGTGTGTCCCCGGTGTGTCAGGAGACTCACAAAGTGATGTCTTCTCCACATCACCGTGTGTCCCCGGTGTGTCCCCGGTGTGTCAGGAGACTCACTAAGTGATGTCTTCTCCACATCACCGTGTGTCCCCGGTGTGTCCCCGTGTGTCAGGAGACTCACTAAGTGATGTCTTCTCCACATCACCGTGTGTCCCCGGTGTGTCCCCGGTGTGTCAGGAGACTCACAAAGTGACAGCAACGGAGCTGATCCAGATTTGTCATGACCACATTACTAAAATGTGGGCGGGCTTTACCCCCACGGGACCAATCAGAAGCGTTGCTGTCAGAAACAATGAGACATGTTCTGGTATTTTGAGCAAAACACATCATAGAGATGTTTTTATATATGTGTATATATCTGAGACCCATAATATATGCCTACAAGTGGTAGGAGACGTTGAACTCACAGCCCCGAAGGCCACGGACAGCATGGTCTGCATGCGGCCGTCCTCCACCGCTCCGATCACGCCCTTCTTGTAAACCAGCGAGCCGCCCACTAGGGTCCAGAACTTGATGTGTTTGATTCCCACCGACACAAACTGGGTGTCTGAGTCCGGTCTGAACTCCACCACGAAGATCCGCTCAGCATGGCCGCCTTTACAGGTCACCTTGGTGCCTGGGGGGGGGGCAGCTTCAGAGAGGTGGTACTCTGTGGTGCAGTTAGAGTACATAATACACAGCAGCTGGCTCCACCTACCTTCCTGCCACCTCCACACGGTGATGGTGTGTTCAGGCTCCACCTACCTTCCTGCCACCTCCACACGGTGATGGTGTGTTCAGGCTCCACCTACCTTCCTGCCACCTCCACACGGTGATGGTGTGTTCAGGCTCCACGTACCTTCCTGCCACCTCCACACGGTGATGGTGTGTTCAGGTTCCCTCTACCTTCCTGCCACCTCCACACAGTGATGGTGTGTTCAGGCTCCACGTACCTTCCTGCCACCTCCACACAGTGATGGTGTGTTCAGGTTCCCTCTACCTTCCTGCCACCTCCACACGGTGATGGTGTGTTCAGGCTCCACCTACCTTCCTGCCACCTCCACACGGTGATGGTGTGTTCAGGCTCCACCTACCTTCCTGCCACCTCCACACGGTGATGGTGTGTTCAGGCTCCACCTACCTTCCTGCCACCTCCACACGGTGATGGTGTGTTCAGGTTCCCTCTACCTTCCTGCCACCTCCACACAGTGATGGTGTGTTCAGGCTCCACGTACCTTCCTGCCACCTCCACACGGTGATGGTGTGTTCAGGCTCCACCTACCTTCCTGCCACCTCCACACGGTGATGGTGTGTTCAGGCTCCACCTACCTTCCTGCCACCTCCACACGGTGATGGTGTGTTCAGGTTCCACCTACCTTCCTGCCACCTCCACACGGTGATGGTGTGTTCAGGCTCCACCTACCTTCCTGCCACCTCCACACAGTGATGGTGTGTTCAGGTTCCACCTACCTTCCTGCCACCTCCACACAGTGATGGTGTGTTCAGGCTCCACCTACCTTCCTGCCACCTCCACACAGTGATGGTGTGTTCAGGCTCCACCTACCTTCCTGCCACCTCCACACAGTGATGGTGTGTTCAGGCTCCACCTACCTTCCTGCCACCTCCACACGGTGATGGTGTGTTCAGGCTCCACCTACCTTCCTGCCACCTCCACACGGTGATGGTGTGTTCAGGCTCCACCTACCTTCCTGCCACCTCCACACAGTGATGGTGTGTTCAGGCTCCACCTACCTTCCTGCCACCTCCACACAGTGATGGTGTGTTCAGGTTCCACCTACCTTCCTGCCACCTCCACACAGTGATGGTGTGTTCAGGCTCCACCTACCTTCCTGCCACCTCCACACAGTGATGGTGTGTTCAGGCTCCACCTACCTTCCTGCCACCTCCACACAGTGATGGTGTGTTCAGGCTCCACGTACCTTCCTGCCACCTCCACACAGTGATGGTGTGTTCAGGCTCCACGTACCTTCCTGCCACCTCCACACAGTGATGGTGTGTTCAGGTTCCACGTACCTTCCTGCCACCTCCACACAGTGATGGTGTGTTCAGGCTCCACTCCCACGGACAGCAGCAGCTTTCCTGTGGCGCTGAAGTTAACGTAGCCCACGCCTTTAGCATGAGAGCAGCGCAGGATGGAGAGCGTCTGCTTGGTGAGGGCGTCCCACACATGGATGGAGGGAGAGAGGCCTGTAGGGGAGAACCAGAGACATAGAACCAGAGCACTGAAGAACTAGGAACAGAAGCATCTCTTAACACAGGACCTAAGGATTCAAGGAGCCTTGGACCAGAGGACCTACGGCAGCATGGTGGGACTTAGGAGCCTGGTCCCTAATAACTTAGGAAACAAAAACGCATAGGACTGAGGAACCTAAGAACCATTGGTCTGAGGAAACTAAGTTCCAAAAAGACAAAGGAACCTAATATCCTCATGACTAGATAAACATAGGACGTAGAAACAAAATGAACATAGGATTTGGGAACATAGCAGCTATTGGACTTAAAAACACAAGAGTCAGGTGGTCAGGCACGGTGGAACAACACAAGGGAAGGTCTTACGGAACCAAAAGGGCGAGGAACCCAAGGGCGAGGAACCCAAGGTAATGAGCAGAAAGGACTGGGGACACTTAAGAAATGAAGCACTTAGTAAGGAACCAAGAACAGAGAAACAGCAGAACAACTTAAACACAAAATGAAAGAGTTTATGGGCCAAGGAACCAAAGAGCCAAGGATTCAAGGACAGAGGAGGTAAGGAAGGAGAACCAAAGGAACCGAGGAGAGGAGGTGCTGAGTATCAGGGAGACTAACAGGCTAATATTCAAGAGGGGGGAGATGGGGGGAACCATCTTATATTTAAGGACCAGGTTCTACTCTTAGGGACCGACATGCTCATTCAGGCCTGGGGCCACGATCACATCCTGTCTGAACACAGTTACAGAACCTTATTCAGGCCTGGGGCCACGATCACATCCTGTCTGAACACAGTTACAGAACCTTATTCAGGCCCGAGGCCACGATCACATCCTGTCTGAACACAGTTACAGAACCTTATTCAGGCCCGAGGCCACGATCACATCCTGTCTGAACACAGTTACAGAACCTTATTCAGGCCCGAGGCCACGATCACATCCTGTCTGAACACAGTTACAGAACCTTATTCAGGCCCGAGGCCACGATCACATCCTGTCTGAACACAGTTACAGAACCTTATTCAGGCCCGAGGCCACGATCACATCCTGTCTGAACACAGTTACAGAACCTTATTCAGGCCTGGGGCCACGATCACATCCTGTCTGAACACAGTTACAGAACCTTATTCAGGCCTGAGGCCACGATCACATCCTGTCTGAACACAGTTACAGAACCTTATTCAGGCCCGGGGCCACGATCACATCCTGTCTGAACACAGTTACAGAACCTTATTCAGGCCCGGGGCCACGATCACATCCTGTCTGAACACAGTTACAGAACCTTATTCAGGCCCGAGGCCACGATCACATCCTGTCTGAACACAGTTACAGAACCTTATTCAGGCCCGGGGCCACGATCACATCCTGTCTGAACACAGTTACAGAACCTTATTCAGGCCCGAGGCCACGATCACATCCTGTCTGAACACAGTTACAGAACCTTATTCAGGCCCGGGGCCACGGTCACATCCTGTCTGAACACAGTTACAGAACCTTATTCAGGCCCGGGGCCACGATCACATCCTGTCTGAACACAGTTACAGAACCTTATTCAGGCCCGAGGCCACGATCACATCCTGTCTGAACACAGTTACAGAACCTTATTCAGGCCCGAGGCCACGATCACATCCTGTCTGAACACAGTTACAGAACCTTATTCAGGCCCGGGGCCACGATCACATCCTGTCTGAACACAGTTACAGAACCTTATTCAGGCCCGAGGCCACGATCACATCCTGTCTGAACACAGTTACAGAACCTTATTCAGGCCCGAGGCCACGATCACATCCTGTCTGAACACAGTTACAGAACCTTATTCAGGCCCGAGGCCACGATCACATCCTGTCTGAACACAGTTACAGAACCTTATTCAGGCCTGAGGCCACGATCACATCCTGTCTGAACACAGTTACAGAACCTTATTCAGGCCTGGGGCCACGATCACATCCTGTCTGAACACAGTTACAGAACCTTATTCAGGCCCGGGGCCACGATCACATCCTGTCTGAACACAGTTACAGAACCTTATTCAGGCCCGGGGCCACGATCACATCCTGTCTGAACACAGTTACAGAACCTTATTCAGGCCCGAGGCCACGATCACATCCTGTCTGAACACAGTTACAGAACCTTATTCAGGCCCGAGGCCACGATCACATCCTGTCTGAACACAGTTACAGAACCTTATTCAGGCCCGAGGCCACGATCACATCCTGTCTGAACACAGTTACAGAACCTTATTCAGGCCCGAGGCCACGATCACATCCTGTCTGAACACAGTTACAGAACCTTATTCAGGCCCGAGGCCACGATCACATCCTGTCTGAACACAGTTACAGAACCTTATTCAGGCCTGGGGCCACGATCACATCCTGTCTGAACACAGTTACAGAACCTTATTCAGGCCCGGGGCCACGATCACATCCTGTCTGAACACAGTTACAGAACCTTATTCAGGCCCGGGGCCACGATCACATCCTGTCTGAACACAGTTACAGAACCTTATTCAGGCCCGAGGCCACGATCACATCCTGTCTGAACACAGTTACAGAACCTTATTCAGGCCCGAGGCCACGATCACATCCTGTCTGAACACAGTTACAGAACCTTATTCAGGCCCGAGGCCACGATCACATCCTGTCTGAACACAGTTACAGAACCTTATTCAGGCCCGAGGCCACGATCACATCCTGTCTGAACACAGTTACAGAACCTTATTCAGGCCCGAGGCCACGATCACATCCTGTCTGAACACAGTTACAGAACCTTATTCAGGCCCGAGGCCACGATCACATCCTGTCTGAACACAGTTACAGAACCTTATTCAGGCCCGAGGCCACGATCACATCCTGTCTGAACACAGTTACAGAACCTTATTCAGGCCCGAGGCCACGATCACATCCTGTCTGAACACAGTTACAGAACCTTATTCAGGCCCGAGGCCACGATCACATCCTGTCTGAACACAGTTACAGAACCTTATTCAGGCCCGAGGCCACGATCACATCCTGTCTGAACACAGTTACAGAACCTTATTCAGGCCCGAGGCCACGATCACATCCTGTCTGAACACAGTTACAGAACCTTATTCAGGCCCGAGGCCACGATCACATCCTGTCTGAACACAGTTACAGAACCTTATTCAGGCCCGAGGCCACGATCACATCCTGTCTGAACACAGTTACAGAACCTTATTCAGGCCCGAGGCCACGATCACATCCTGTCTGAACACAGTTACAGAACCTTATTCAGGCCCGAGGCCACGATCACATCCTGTCTGAACACAGTTACAGAACCTTATTCAGGCCCGAGGCCACGATCACATCCTGTCTGAACACAGTTACAGAACCTTATTCAGGCCCGAGGCCACGATCACATCCTGTCTGAACACAGTTACAGAACCTTATTCAGGCCCGCGGCCACGATCACATCCTGTCTGAACACAGTTACAGAACCTTATTCAGGCCCGAGGCCACGATCACATCCTGTCTGAACACAGTTACAGAACCTTATTCAGGCCTGAGGCCACGATCACATCCTGTCTGAACACAGTTACAGAACCTTATTCAGGCCCGAGGCCACGATCACATCCTGTCTGAACACAGTTACAGAACCTTATTCAGGCCCGAGGCCACGATCACATCCTGTCTGAACACAGTTACAGAACCTTATTCAGGCCCGAGGCCACGATCACATCCTGTCTGAACACAGTTACAGAACCTTATTCAGGCCTGAGGCCACGATCACTTCCTGTCTCGTGAAGTCAAGACGCAAAATAACTCC